>NC_056743.1:61190313-61242813 GCF_019279795.1 Protopterus annectens | reverse complement strand
GAGAATTTTCAATCCTATACAAGTAACCTGTTACAGCATCTTTCAATCAGCATGCAATATTAGGGTGAAACATTTTTTTATTCTTTTTGTATTCAAGAAATATATAAAACTCTTGTGAAAAGGTATGTGTTTGTATAAACAGTTGCACTTGATATTTAACCGTGAGGTAGATTGTGCTATTTTACACAATACTGCAAAAGTATATTTGCCAAAAGTAACAGATGAGTTTTGTAAATGTTGAGTACTCCAAATATATTATTCTAATTATACAGCTTATCTGCAAAAAATGTCTAGTAGTAAGATAGCATATGGTTAACTCATATGATGTAATATTTTGCCTTCATTGCTACTCGAATTGGGAAGACTGAAGTTGTTTCTTAATACTTTTTGTCAGTGTGATATAATTCCCTTAACTGCATTCTTAAACACTTTTTTACAGTATCCAGTGCTGTGCATGCGTTTCTGAGGGCGTGCATTTGCGTGCAGGTGTGTGCACATTTGTTGGTGTGTAAGGAATACTGCACACCTCCACGGAGATGGGAGCATAGTATTCTGTTAATCTCCTTCATTAGAGTATGCCTCATGTTCATAGCATTTTGAGGCTGTTGCACCTTAGAGTTGTTGCTTTTCATATCTGAGTATGATATCTTGTTACCCTTTTTGTAGCTAAGCTTTCTAATTTACAGTATTTATAGCTAATGTTTTAGCCAGTCCACTGGCATAGAGGGGTAAAGCCCTAGCTATAACACAGGAAGCCCAGGTTCATGGGCTACCATAAATTCTTACCGGGGATAGCCCCCACAACCCTCCAGGACATGGGCAGCCATTATTAAATGCAATCTTGGGCATTAACTAACATTTCTGTGGTATTACATTGGTATGAAATGGCTAGGCTTGAAATGACCTCTGGGTCGATATCCTTGTCACGAAAGGAAATGCAGCCATCCCAGTTAGCTGGAAGTTTGTAAATAATATGTCAATTGTGAATATTAATATTATTTATATCGAAGTGTGACAGAAGGAGATACTGCCAGCACAGCTGTCTGGCATTTTGTAAATGGTTGTGTCATTTGTGAATGTCATCATGCTTCATGTAAGATGTTTGTTGTACAGATGTATTAGAACTGTATGTCATATTGTACAGATGTGTGTTGAAAAGATTTTGTGAAGTACTGAGCAGAAATGTATATACACTATATTGTAACTGTTCAGATGTATATACTTTTTCAACAATGGAAACGGCAACATAAGAGGATAACTTCAGAAGAATAGTTGATATTGAATTACTTTATGGCTGGGCCATAAAAAGACAGTTTCAGTGCAACAGGAGACATAATGTCTTGAACTAGAAGAGTTTTGTATTGTCTTTAAATGTGGAGGAATGTAAATTATTTTATGACTTCCACCATTTGCCTTGGATCTAAGAAGGGCCATTGTTTATTTTCACTGGTAGATGCTCAATGCTGTTGTTTTTGAGCCTGGGAACTGAAGTCAGATGACGACAAATTGTCATTCTGAAAGTATCCCAGCAGTAATATTTGAAATATTGATTTAAGAAAACTCTGAGGGAGAGACTGGGCATTTTGTATTTTGTCTTGGACCTGACAGCATCAGCTTGAAGATCTCATCACATCTGCCTTGCCTTGCTCTGTAAATAAGGTAGCTAGGGTACAATATTTTTTCTTGGATACAGCCAGGAATATAGTGACATACAGCTTAGATGTTTTCTTTGTTTTTTTTTATTTGAGACTGTCCTTCAATGTTTTAAATATTTCCTGTGATTTCAAACTCTGATGTAACTGATTATTGCCGAGTATTTTCTTGTTCTTTTATTATTAAATATATTTAAACCTTTCATTGTGGCTGATATTTGGGTGGCCACGGGGGTGTAGCAGTTAGCATTGCTGCCTCACAGCAAGAGGTTCTCTGGTTCGATCCTGGGGTGCGTTCTGTGCAGAGTCTGCATGTCCTCCCTGTGGTCGCGTGGGTTTCCTACAGATGCTCTGGTTTCCTCCCACATCCCAAAGACAATGCTGTTGGTGGATTGGAGACACTAAACTGGCCCTAAGCATGAGTGCTTGCATGTGTGTGCCTTCTGTGGAAGGTTGGGCACCGGGCTGGCAACTCAACACCATACAAACTCCACTGCCAATCATGAGCAGACAAGTGATCCACTGTGGCGACCCCTAACTAGGAAAAGCCAAAAGAAGAAGATTGTGGCTGATATTTGTGAGACATATTTAAGTTCTGAGAGTACCTGCTTGCTTACTTTGGTGACAGTGGGCCACTCCTAATAGCCTTGCTCTTGGTCAAACTACCATTTGTATTGATAGTAACATTACACAGTAAAACTGGACACCATTTGTTAAGGGCCTTAAAGTAGTTGATAAAGGAGTGGCTGGTGGCAGTCAAAACTACCTTAGTCTAGGCAAAAGGGGGCATAGCTAGTAAACCTGTTCCAGCCTTTCCCGTGTGTGTGTGTGTGTGTGTGTGTGTGTGTGTGTGTGTCAGCTACTCGGGCAGGGACAGGAAGCACTGGTTGGACAGAGACGGTGCTGGAGTTTTTGGCCTGGCCACTCAGTTGAGATGTCAACTCTATAACTGTGCCAGTGGGTGTCTTATTGGGGATCTGGAGAAAGAGGGAGAACCCAGCCCTAGACTGACTGTGGTCTGTGTGCTGTTAAGGGAAATTGCACTTGATACAGTGAGGTGCATCTGGAAATACTGTGCGTGTAACTTGTCATCCTCCCAATGTATGTCCCCCAGTGGTGAACATTGAGGCTCCTTGATTACTGCCAGTGTTGGAGCATCACAATCCTAGTAATCTCCTATGATCCTATTTAGCAGTCATGCCAGCCAGTTATGCCCACAGCTTCAGTGCTGCAGAATTGTGTTCTAAGCTAAAAGTTGGGTCTTGTATAGGGAAGGGCATGCATCATAGCTGCTTAAGCTGGTGATAGTAGCCACTGTACCACATGTGAAAAATTGAACATGCATGTATATGGAGGCGGGTGTAGGCCATCTCTGCAGTGGTGTAGACATGTTTCTCCTCCTCGCCAGAGGGTTTAGGACCCTACAGCAAAAAAAATGCTTTTATTAGTGGGAGACTAGTGATACCATGAGTATCCCCAGTGTTTGTCTGTATGCTGGACCCCCACAAACAGGGTCTCACCCTAGAAGATCTGCTAATCTTCACCACAAGAGGCCCAATGGTTTCAGGTGTTGCTGGTGGGATTGATGGTTAGTTTGCAGAGGGGAATGGGGGAAAAAAGATAAGGAAAAAATATATTAACAATCTTTTGATTACTTGATTTAACTGTGCAGGCACACACCAAACATTTAGAATTTATAGTTCATCCATGAAGTCAGTGTCCTTCTGTGATTGAGGTCTTCTGATGGTTCTGCTGCTTTTGTCTTACCTATTCCTGCAGCAGTCACATGTATTATCAGAATCTTCACAAATGGTGGTGGTTCTATAGAAAGTGAAGCTCCTAGACTTTGCCTCGTTCTTACTTTGGAACATTTTTCTGCAACATCATTTTGGAAAACTCTCCTCCTGCTCCCTTTTAGCTGCTTGTTAAGGATGTCCAGTTCCTCCCATTTCTCTGACTGTCTTTGATTCTGGTGCTCTGTGATTGACCTGACTGGTATGGGGTCCCATGACAGTCTGGTTGGAGTTATTTTGCCATCATGGAATACCCAGCTAGATATTTACTTGGCTTGGATGTTCATCGTGTTTCACTGTTGCAGTCATCACTGTAGGGTTCTCCCCTGCCAGCAGGCAGTCCTCGGTCAGCCAGAATCCCAAAGTCTGGGTCTGGCGTTGGCTGCTCAGCCATGCTCCCTGACGTCAGAGCGCCAGGAGTACAAAGCTGGCAGCCGACGCCATGTTCTCCAGTCTTTCTTGCCGTGTGGTGAAAGCAGTTCACAAGTGCCGGTCGGCTGACTCCTGACTATTTTTTGTTACATACTTCAGTCCGAAGACTTTCTTCTTCTACTCAGTTAAGTACCCCATTGGGGAAACTTTTTTTCTTGCTCCAGTCCGATGTCAGAAAAAGTTAATAATTGCATTTCTTGTGGGAAGCAAATACCTCATAAGGATTTCCTTTCTTACTGTATTCCTTGCTTAGGCCCTGACCACGACGTAGGTAGTTGTCAGGTTTGTGCTAGATTTAATCAACGTACGATTAAACGAAGGTACGATTTGGCTTTTCATTATTTCGGTAGGCGATTTAATTACAAAATGTCATCTGACACGCTTTCGACTATCGGAGTTCACAAACTATGCAAGGATAAAGACAGGCCTCCGAGGTCCAAAACAGACTACGTTTTACAAGCAGAGCCAGCTTCAGGTTCTGCCGTCATCAGTGAGGTGCTTTCGCAGCCCCTGTCTGCCATTTCGTAACAGATGGCCGAAACGGACTCCCACGAGGAGCCAACTAGGCCTTTGAGTATTTCAGTTGCAGGACCTTCGGACAATGCTCCCTCTGATGGGTCCGGAACCGCTGTGCAGGTACTGGCTTCCGAGGGGGTTTTCAGGCCTACACAGCTTCTGATAAAGGCAAAGCCAAAGACTAAGGCAAAGACTCCTTCCAAATCAAATACTTCAGCCCAGGCCTCTTCTGATCTGGGACCCAAGTCCCAAAAACAGTTACTTAAGATGGCGGAGGACTTACTTACCATGATTAGGGGTTCACATCCCCCTCCAGATAAAAGGCCAAGGAAGGAATTGCATTATGACTCTTCTGATCAGGCATCTGTTTCTTCAGTGTCTTCTGACCAGGATTATTCTTTCCCTCCTTATGAGGATTATGATGCTGAGGAATCCATTCCTTCAGCTTCTCCCCGAGGATTTTTCATTTGGGGAAACTTTACATGAAATGAGGGAACATTTTCACTGGGAAGGACAGGAGTACTCGGAATCTAAGAAAAGACTTAGGGATTTTCTTCTTCTTCCCCAACATAGACCCCTGGCTATTCCTCCTATTTTGGATATTGTGGATGATGCCTTTTCTGAGGCTAACTTAGCTCCTGACTCTTTTCCTCCAGCTCCTGCTAAGCCAGACAGATATTATAGGGTTCCTGATTCTCACCAGTTTTTTATACAAGAACCCTACTGCTGACCCTGAAACCATTTCTCAGGGCCCTAAGGGGGTTAAGGCCGCTTCTGCTAAAAACCCCATTCCCACAGAGAAGGATTCCAGAGCATTAGAGAGATGGGGCAAAAAAGTGTACACTTCTGCAACTTTATCTATTACGGCCTTAAACTGTCAATTCCATATGATGAAATACCAGTAATTTCTACTGTCTGTTTTGAAACAAAAGCTAGCTTCCATTTCTGATTGTGCAGATAATAAGGAATTACATGATTTAATGCATGCCACCGAACAAGTAGGGAAGCATGGTTTACACTGTGGTTTTGATGCCTTGGAGACTTCTAGGGCTGCTGCCTCTGGCACAGTCATTAGAAGGCATGCTTGGTTAAAGGAACAAAACTTGCTGGATCAAGTGAAAGCTAAGTTACTGGATGCTCCTGTTCAGTATAGTGTTTTGTTTGGATCTAAGGCTGAAGAGGTGATAAAGAAGATGGAGGACAAGGCAAAATCCATGCAAACGGTTAAGGATTTCTTACAAGTACAGCCACGCAGATTTAGTAGGAATTGGCCAACCAAAAATTGGTCCTTTCCCAATTCAGACAGGCCTCAGAGGGGTAGATACAGATGCTCCAGAGGAAGGCCCCAAACGCAGACCTCCTACAGACCAAGACAGTGGACTGCTTCCACTCCTAGGGGTGGAGAGGACAGACCTCAAGCTCATAGAAAACCGGCTCAATGACTCTCTCTGCTGGGCTGCAGGAACTTTTTGCCTGGAAGCCCCTCTCAGAGGAAAACTCTCTCTTTTTCACTTAAATTGGACTTGCATAACCCAAGACAAGTGGGTTCTGGATGTGGTTTCCAGAGGTTACAAATTCCATTTTCATACCCTACCAAGACCAAGCGGATGGCCGGATCTACCAAAACATCAATGGTTGGAGGCCTTAAACCAGGTGGAAGCACTCTTGGCTATGAAGGCCATAGAACTGGTTCCACTTTCAGAAATGGGGCAAGGTTTTTACTCAAGGCTCTTTCTAGTCCCCAGAAAGCAAAATTCATGGAGACCCATCCTGGATCTGTCAGTCTTGAACACTTTTCTGGAGATACCAAAATTCAAGATGCTTACTCTGCAGCAGCTACTTCCAATGCTGAGCAAAAATGCATGGATGGTAACATTGGATTTAAAGGAGGCTTATTTACACATTCCTATCAGACAGGAGTGCAGAAAATACCTCCGGTTCAAGGCCGGATCGAGGCACTATCAATTCTCTCTGCGCTGCCCTTTGGATTGTCTACTGCACCCAGGGTCTTCACCAAATGCCTGGCACTAGTAGTAGCTTATTGCAGACTCAAGGGAATTCAAATTTACCCTTATCTGGACGACTGCCTTATTCAAGCAGACAGCAAGGATGTCTTACTCCAGCATCTAGAATTTGTTCAGAATCTTCTCAAGTTCCTGGGATTCACTGTGAACATAAAGTCAAATTTGACACCCTCACAACAGATAACTTTTCTGGGTGCTCTTCTAAACACAACAACCCAGATGGCATTTCTGACATACGAAAAACAATTACATCTGGCTTCAACTTTCAAAACCTTGGCATCATTAACTCAGCTATCTTCAAGGAAATTCCTGCAGGCTTTGGGTTACATGGCCTCCTGCATCCTTCTCGTACCATATGCAAGACTACATATGAGGAAAATACAGTGGTACCTAAAAAGTGTATGGTCCCAGCATTGCCACAGTCTAGACACACAGATCACCATCCTTCCTTGTCTACGAAAGGAGTTTCTTTGGTGGACCAAGGCATGTATTCAAAACAAAGGGAAAGCCTTCAGTCTGCCTCCAGCCAGCCAGATACTAACCACGGATGCCTCAGATTATGCATGGGGAGCCCATTTGCAGGGAAAATGTCTGCAGGGCCTTTAGACACAGGATCAGAAGCACCTGCATATCAATTTAAAGGAAATGTTAGCTGTTCAGAATGCTCTCTTGGCCTACAGGAATCTTCTACAACCAGGACAACTACTGATACAGACAGACAACACCACAGTTATGTGGTACATAAACAAGCAAGGGGGTTCACACTCCTACCCCCTTTGCAGACTAGCCATGAATCTATGGAACACAGCTCAAGCTTGCAAATTGGACCTACAAGCTCAGTATCTTCCAGGGAAACGAAACAACCTGGCAGACAGTCTGAGCAGGAACCTGTCAGACCCACACAAGTGGATGCTGGACACCGAAAAATTCAAGATGGTTACAGCAGTTTGGGGATGCCCGCACATAGATCTTTTTGCATCCCACCTCAATCATCAACTACAGATTTTTTGCACAAGGACATTCCACGAACTAGCATGGAAAGTGGATGCACTATTTTCTTCCATGGGTGTTATTAAAGATCAAGCAGGACAAGCCCAAGATGATAATTTTACTGGCCCCAAATTGGCCTCGACAGTTTTGGTACCCAACACTGAAAAACCTTTCTCAGGAGCCCCCTTGGGTTTTACCTCAGACTCCAAACCTTTTGTCCCAACACCAGGGTCGGGTTCTGCACTCTCATGTCAAAACTCTCAGCCTGGTAGCCTGGCTAATCCAGGGTCTGTGATTAATTCTCTCCTATCCAAGCAGGTTATGGATGTCATTTTAGAAGCCAGACGCCCTAGCACTAGAAAATTTTATGCTGGAAAATGGAAAAGATTTTGCATCTGGATGCATGCTCAGGATTCGGATCCTCTTATTCCTAATATTCCTCTGATTTTACTATACCTGACAGACCTATTACATAAGGGTCTTTCCTTCTCTTCCATAAAGATGCATGCCTCTGCTGTCTCTGCTCATTATGATACAGACCCTCCAATCTTTTCCCACTAGCTCATGAGACAGTTTCTCAGAGGAGCTAAGAATTTAAGGCCCCCTAGATCTCCACCCTTTCCTGCCTGGGATCTCAACTATGTTTTGGAAAAACTCGCCTTACCTCCTTTTGAGCCTGCTGCCACATCTGACATCAAGTTTTTATCATGGAAAACGGCCATCCTGTTAGCTCTGACCTCTGCCAGGAGAGTTTCGGAGTTGCAAGCTCTCATGGCTATGGAACCTTATATTATTTTTCACCAAGACATGGTGTCTTTAAGGACTAATCCTACTTTCATGCCTAAGGTGGTTTCCAAAGTGGCTTTAAATCAAACTATTCACCTGTCAACCTTTTTCCCCCAATCCTCAAAATAGGGGGAAAAGGATCTTGCATTCCTTGGATGTACACAGACAACTACGTTTTTACCTGGACAGAACCAAGAACATCAGGAAAACAGAGCAATTGTTTGTTTCTTATGCTTCAAGTTCCCAAGGCAAAGCCATTTCTAAACGGACCATTTCTAAATGGATCGCTCATGGAATCAAATTTTGTTACTCTCACCATGGAAAACAAATCCCAGGAGGTATTAGGACTCACTCTACCAGGGCTGCTGCTACTTCAGCTGCCTTCTTCAGGGGAGTACCTACCAAAGACATTTTGGAAGCTGCAACTTGGAGTTCAGTGCATACTTTTTCTAAGCACTACAATCTACCTCTCTACTCTAAGTCTAGGGCAGGCTTTGCTTCTGCAGTCTTGCAGGGCCTTTTAGCCGCCCCCTCTACTTTATGACCACCTCCCTTTTCTTCTGCTTTGGGATTCAACCCTACAGTGATGACTGCAACAGTGAAACACGATGAGCAAAGTACAGTTGTGTACACTTACCATAAATGTAGATGTTCGAGTGTCTTCACTGTTGCAGTCTGGGTTACCCTCCCTCCTGTCCCCTCTTATTTTTTCTTTTGTGTGGTTCCCTTCTTCACCCTTCTTCTGAGGTGTATTTGCAAAGGGTATGAGGTTATACTCATTTTGGAACACCTGACATCTGGGGCAAGAAAAACTGGAGAACATGGCGTCGGCTGCCAGCTTTGTACTCTTGGCGCTCTGACGTCAGGGAGCATGCCTGAGCAGCCGACGCCGGACCCAGACTTTGGGATTCTGGCCGACTGAGGACTGCCTGCCGGCAGGGGAGAACCCTACAGTGATGACTGCAACAGTGAAGACACTCAACATCTACATTTATGGTAAGTGTACACAACTGTACTTTTTTTATAGTTTAGGCCTTTTTCTTTAATGGCTACAAAAGTGCTGATGTTACTTTTTCTGCAGGTTTGCTGAAAATTACATGGTTCCACTTGTTCAAAGATGGCTTCTAGCATCTAAATTCCCGATTTTTTTCTTGCCTTGTCTTTTCTTATCTTACACTTTAGTGTTGTACGTTTTGTCAGTCTAGTGAATAAAACCACCACCTCCTGTCTATAAAAACATGTGCTTCTGTATTCCATTTTTATTGTTTTCCTGCCCATGAATGCATTTGAATGGATTCAAAATAGCCCAAGGTTATTTACAAGAAAAAAAAAATTCTAATAAATTTTGTAACTTTCTGGTCCCAAGAATATGCCTTGCTAACCTTGTTTACCACTCTGTTAGATTTTAGACATTTGTTTTGAATACCTTCTCTGCTGCCAAGTTCAGAGGTGGATCATGATCAAATGAACCCTAGACAGGTAATTTTACCAGAGCACCAACCCACCCCGCAACCATTCCAGTATCTCATTACTTGGCTGGCTCCATCCAATTACCATAAACGCTGTTCAAACCTGTCAGTGTGCATTACATTTTCTTTTTTATTTTTACAATGATTGCAGATATTTAAATTTAATTTAAAAATTTCAATTGCACAAACACTGGCTGTTTACTATATGAAATGAAATAGTCTCACAGTGAAAACATATTTAGCATGCGCAACAGTGTATACTTCTCTAACCATGAAACTCGCTTTCATTGAAAATGCATCTGGTCAGTGGAGGATTTTAAGCATCTTGGGCTGTTTTCGAACCATGGGCCCTGAACCCAGTTTTACGACCATGCAGCAGTACACAAATTCTTACATTCACCTTGATGATCATTTTAAATGTTTTAAATTGTAAATCCTTGCTTAATACAACAGCGTTTGTCAGAGTGCATTTTAAAATTTGAAGTTTGATAATTTTTTTCCCAGTAAATGGAGAAATAAAATATATGAACAAATAATGACAAAAATACCCATTTCAAAACATTTCTACTATAAATGGGCATAAACGTCTGCCATAATAATCCAGTATCTGTACTCAACAGTTATGGCCACTTTATCATCAACCATGTACAAATATTAGTGTGATGATGGCAGTGCTTTATACAAAAACACCCTAATCCTGCAAAGACAGACTAACCAGTTTTTTTTTTAACTTAATCAGCTCAGCAGGGTGGTCTTTTAAAAATAGACAATCCCCGAAATCGGCAATTTATAGATACATTGTTGGCTGCATTCCTCTCTGATGTCTATGCCAAAAAATATATTAATGGTTCTAATTTCTATCTGATGTATCTAATACTTGGTTACTTTTTGTATTAAGTACATCCTTTTTGTTTCTCTCTCCCATTATCTTTTAATCCTTTCTTTACTCACTAACTCATAGTTATAACTTACTTTCAGTTGTCACTATTTAATCAAATACCTTTTAACACTCCCTTTTGTCTACTTTTTAAACCAAATAAGCAATCATTAGCTTAATATATGCTGACTTGCACCTGTCTAATATAGTTATTTCTTATTATTGTACTGCTGAAAAGGGGTTAACAGCCTAGTCGGACTATCCTGGTAAACAAATATAAATACATTTCAAATTGGTTTCAGTCGAACCCATACTAGCCAAAGCACCCTAACTTGATACACACACAAACAAGAACAGACTGACACAACCTAAAAACTCTAACATTGGAATGATTTAGAGAGCTTTTAGTTCTGGTGAGATCATGCATGTTCATGCTGGCTACAGACACTACACACCGCTGCTGTAGTTCCATTCTGGGTAATGAAGTTAAAATAATGAGAAAGAGAGAAAGAAAAGAGAAAATTTAGAGAAAATACACATATACTATGCATGTTAATTTACAGTATAAATATTTTATGTGCTATACAACCCTCCTTCTATGAAAGAAAAGTACCCTGTTTTACATACCTGAGGTAATGTGAAAGCTCTCGTGTCATCTGTTTTCAAAAAATATAGATAGAGATTACAGTCAGTAAAATTGGTCCTTTAAAGTACTGTTAAAACAATGCACATCATAGTAGATGCTTTGAGAGATTTGGCTGTAACAGTATCAGTCTTTTGCTTCTTCTTTTTGACATCTGTCCAGACATTTGTTTCTTTTGTTCTCTTGAGAGAAGGTGACATCCAATCCATATCTTCTGGAAAAGTAATCGCATTATTAGTTTCAATAAATGAAGAGGCTTCCTCTAAGTCAATAAAAGTCATCATCTCGTTGGCATACAGTATTCTTATCTTAGCTGGATATACAAGGAGTGCCTTGATATTTTGTTTCAGAAACTTTTATCACTGGCCACACCTTTTTCCTTTGTTCCATTATTCTAGATGAATAGTCGTTATCAAATTTTATCAGGCTCTGTTTATATTTTAGAGGTGCCTTCCTCCAAGCAGATCTTAAAATCAGTTCCTTGTCCAAGTATGAAAGAAATTTGGTAATTATTGACCTAGGTGGGGAGTTTGAGTTAGTGGCAGGTCTCCCAAGAGCTCTGTGAGCCCTTTCAATGCTAAAGGAAAGTCCTTCTTTTAAATTTAAAAAGTCAGGGATCCAGCTTGATAAAAATGGAAATAATATCCTCACCTTCTGTGTTTTCAGGTAATCCGAAAATCCTGATGTTATTTCTCCTCTCCCTACTTTGCAAGTCATCTACTTTATTAACCAACTTAAGTGTTTTGTTTAAGAAGCAGTTCTTTCTGTGTTTCCTCTTCCTTAAGTCTGCTTTCTAAGTCATTTAGAGAAACCTCTATTCCTGTTCTCCTTGTCTGGTG
Source organism: Protopterus annectens (assembly GCF_019279795.1). Classification (NCBI taxonomy): domain Eukaryota; kingdom Metazoa; phylum Chordata; order Ceratodontiformes; family Protopteridae; genus Protopterus; species Protopterus annectens. The sequence goes on along the minus strand of NC_056743.1, from coordinate 61,230,792 downwards.
TTGTAGCATTTCCTTGAGGGTGTCAGCCTGTATTTGACTGCTTGTTTTAAGATTTTCTAGGGTCTCTTTAAAATCCTCCATCTTCAAAGACCACTTCTGCAGGGTAGGTGCCATCTGTTGTAGTTCCTCATTTAAGGCAGCACCCTGGTGAGGATTCCTTGAGTTGCTCATTTTAACAAGTGAATATATATCTCCAAGCTTTTTGACAGGAGATTTGTAAAACTTCAAAGTTTCTAATTATGTAAATTAGACCTTTTATCTGTAAGATTTTTATACTTTGAAGAAAAATAAGAATATTTTTCCTGTCTTATTTGACTAGTTATATGGAGCTCTAAAATAGTGCTGCTTTCAGTTTTGCCATTCAGGCTCCGCCCCTGTCATTCAGATTATTGACATAGCTATAGAATGCTTTGTGGTTGCCCGTAGCATCAGTGGCGATTTTTTTGTTTTCGTAGCTAGCTTTGGAGGATCTTATAAGGGATCTCGGCTTCTTACTGAGGCTGACCAGAGAGCTTCTCCATTCGTGGGATTTTACTCTCTTGCAACAGTTTCTTCCTTCTGTTGTAGAGTTTGTTTATGGCAGGGGATCACCAGATTAGCTTACTTTTTTTTGGAGGATAGCGTCTAGGTTCTGTTTGGGATAGCACGATCCATGCACTTGTGCAAGTGCTTATAGAATGCATTTGTGTAGGATTCAGCAGTCGTAACGGTATTGTCCATCTGCATGGGTGTCATGAAGTTCACCAATTCTGTCTTAAGAAGCATGAAGTTGGCTTTGGAGAAATATTTTACCATGGTTTCCTTAATGGTGGGTGGGGGCAAGATGCAGATATCTAGGGTAATTAGCTTATGGTCGGATCTGACCAATGAGGAGTTGACTTCAGGTGTGGAACACTGATCACTCATGTTGGTAATGACTAGGTCTAGGATATTTTAGCCCCGGTGGGGGTGTGGATAAGTTGATCCAGGACATTGGAATTTATGAATTCCAGAAAGCGTTGAGCAATTGAGTTGGTACTGTACATGAGTAGTTTTCCCAGATGTCCTTCAAGGATGCATCTGCAGTCATCACATATGGGTTGTCCTGCCTCAGGCAGCCCTTCGGTCGGCCGGATTCCAAAGTCTGGGTCCGGCGTCGGCTGATGTCGCACTTTCCCCGACATCAGAGCGCCTGGGGTATAAAAGCATCAGCCGACGCCATCTTCCTCAGTCTTTCTTGCCGCATGGTGCCCGAAGCGGAGGCAGTTCGCAAGTGCCGGTCGGCCAGCTCCTGTAATTCAGCTACCGAAGACTTCAAAAAGCTAAGTACCCCGTTGGGGACTCTTTCTTGCCTCAGCCGATGTCAGATAAAGTTAATAATTGTTTAACTTGTGGGAAACAAATACCTCATAAGGATTTCCACTCTTACTGCCTACCCTGTCTAGGCCCAGACCACGACGTCTCGGCCTGTTCAGTCTGTGCTGCCTTCAACCGACGCACTCTTAGACGTCGGGCGGAGTTTGCAGAGGATTTTTTTTGGGGCTAGTTTTTCGTATAAGATGCCGTCAGACTCTGACTTCTCATTTAGTTAAGAAATGGAAGGACAAGGACCGACGCACGCGGGCCGCGGTTTCGGCTGAAACCACGGCCAGGCCTACCGTGAGTGTCTCTGTCTTGGCTGAAACAGAGTCCTTGGTACTTCCAATTACCGAAACCGCTCAACTGACTACCTCGGCCCCAGAGGCCCCGGCTGAGTCTGTTATTGAATTTCCAACAGAAACTGGTGTCCTGGAACCTTCCGACACCATTCCTTTAGACAAATCTACACCAGCACGTGGTGCAGCCAGGCCTCCTGCATCCATGTCCATTAAGGCATTCTCCAGGGCTAAAGCTGCTAAACTCTCAAAAGCTTTGCCTCCCAAGGTAATCCCTCAGGGACCCTCTACTGGTTCACAGATTCTAAGCTTAGCAGAGGATCTTATCTCCTTAATTAGGGGCTCTCAACCTCATCCGGACAGGGGATCTCAACCTCCTCCAGACAAAAGGCCCAGGGTTGAGCCCTCTGATCCCCACTCCTTAGATGAGGCCTCTGATGGCTCTACTCTCTCGGGCCACCAGGAGGAGGCTTTTTCGGCCTACGAGGATTCTGATGCAGAGGAATCTATTCCCTCGGCCTCCCCTCCTGAAGAGTTTTCCTTTGGGGAGACACTACACTCCATGAGAGAGCATTTCCAATGGCGGCCAGGAATTCTCTGATTCCAGGAAAAGATTAAGGACCTTTTTACATTTGCTTCAGCATAGGCCTTTAGCTATTCCTCCTGTTTTGAATGTCATTGATTATGTGTACTCTGACTCTAGCACAACCCCTGATTCTCTCCCTCTGGCTCCTGCCAAACCCGATAGGTACTACAGGGTCCCAGACTCGCATCTTTACCTTTACAAGGCCCACTCTGCTGATCCAGAAACTATTTCCCAGGGCCCTAAAGGGGTTGCAGCTGCCACTGCTAAAAATCCTCTCCCCTCTGAAAGGGAGTCCAGAGCTTTAGAGAGATGGGGTAAAAAAAGTGTGTACTTCTGCTACTCTTTCTATGAGGGCATTAAATTGTCAATTTCATATGATACAGTACCAAGAGTATTTGTTAGATGAATTGCATAAAAAACTGTCTTCACCTGACCCCCTAGACCGCAAGTCACTTCAGGATCTGGTACATAACTCACAACAGGTTAGCAACCATTTCTTGCAATGTGGTTATGATGCACTGGAAGCTTCATGTAGGTCAGCTATGACTGGCGCAGTCATACGTAGGCATGCTTGGCTGAAGGAACGCTCTCTGCCAGACCATGTTAAAGCAAAGCTGCTGGATGCTCCTCTGGAAAAGCAAAAGTTATTTGGCTCCACGGCTCAGGAGGTCCTAAAGAAATTTGAAGAAAAGGCAAAATCCGTACAAACAGTCAAGGATTTTCTCCAAGTACAACCACCAAGATTCAGCAGGAATTGGCCTTCCAAGAATTGGTCCTTTCCAGACACAGAGAGGTTTCAGAGAGGCAAGAACAGGCGTGCCAGAGGTAGAGGGCAAGCTAGAGCCTCCTACAGAGGACGTCAATGGCAACCTCCCAACCAGAGAGGGTAATGCAGGACCTTCAACTGCTGCACAAGGACAGGCTCAATGACTTTACTTTGACACCGCCAACCAGAGCTCAATTAGAAGCACCTTTGGGTGGAAAGCTTTCTTTATTCTCAGAAAATTGGCACAGTATTACAAGGGACAAATGGACACTACAAATAATAGACAAAGGATACAGGTTTAATTTCCACACATTACCAAAAAGAAAGGGCATGCCAGACCTGCCACCGAATCAAAGGGCAGAGGCTTTGAAACAAATTTCCAACTTAATGCAAATGAAAGCTATAGAAAAGGTTCCTCTCTCAGAACAAGGCCAAGGATTTTATTCCAGACTATTCCTTGTTCCAAGAAAAGAAAAACAATGGAGGCCTATTCTCGACTTGTCCGCACTGAATACTTATCTCATTGTGCCAAAATTCAAAATGCTGACTCTACAGCAGCTCCTTCCCATGCTGGGCAAGGGGTCTTGGCTGGTTACTCTAGACCTCAAGGAGGCATACCTGCATGTCCCTATCAGACAAAGTTGCAGAAGACACCTCAGATTTCTTGCAGGGTCAGAGCATTATCAATTCTCAGCATTGCCCTTTGGCTTATCTACTGCACCCAGAGTATTCACGAAATGCCTGGCATCAGTAATTGCACACTGCAGACTTCAGGGGATTCAAATATACCCATATCTGGACGACTGCCTTATACAAGCGGACAGCCAACAAACTTTGGTAAAACACTTAAATTATGCCATCCACCTACTTCAGGCCTTGGGATATAGACTTGTTCCATCCCAAAGAATAACCTTTATGGGTGCAGATCTAGATACAACCACCCAAATGGCCTTCCTCACAGAAGAAAAACAAAATCAACTACCAGATTACTTCAAAAATCTGACAAGACAAACCCAGCTGACTGCAAGGAAAATCCTGCAGACCATGGGTTACATGGCTTCTTGCATCCTTCTGATTCCGCAAGCAAGACTACATATGAGGAAACTACAATGGTACCTAAGGAGTTTATGGACTCAGCACAGTCACAGTCTGGAAACTTTGATACCACTCATTCCATGCCTTCAAAAGGAATTTCTGTGGTGGGCTCAAGCAAGCCAGTCAAACAGGGGTCTGCCTTTCAGCAAACCAGTAGCCAGCCAAACCATTACAACAGATTCTTCAGACCACGGATGGGGAGCACACATGGAGGGCAGATGCATTCAAGGTCTATGGTCACAAAAAGAGCTACGCATGCACATAAACCAAAAGGAAATGCTGGCAGTGATGCATGCAGTCGAAGCCTTCAAACCCTTTCTGCATCATGGCCATCTGCTAATAAGGACAGACAACACCACGGTTATGTGGTACATAAACAAGCAAGGAGGCACCCATTCCTATCCTCTTTGCAGGCCGGCAATGAATCTATGGGAACTTTCCTTGAAACTCAATATACAGCTACAATCCCAGTTTGTGCCAGGGAAAGACAATATACTGGCGGACAGCTTAAGCAGAAATATCATGGATGCACACTAATGGATGCTGCACCCAGACATCTTTCTGCAGATAACACAATCATGGGGGAGGCCGGACTTGGATCTTTTTGCCTCCCCCCACAATCATCAACTGAAGAAATTTTGTTCAAGGACATACCACCCACAAGCATGGAAAGTGGACGCCCTCTCTTTCAGCTGGAGAACTCTAACAGTGTATGCATTTCCACCTCTCCCATTAATGACAAAGGTTTTACTGAAGATCAGGACAGAGCAGCCAAAAGTGATTCTGATAGCTCCGGACTGGCCAAGACAGCACTGGTACCCACTGTTAAAGAGCCTGTCACGCACAGAACCATGGCCTCTTCCTCTATGGCCACTTCTACTGACACAGCACAATTACAAAACTCTGCATTCCAACCTGAAAACCTTGCAACTAACAGCCTGGAAAATATCTTGACTCCTCCTCGGGACAAGCTATCCCAGAGAGTGAAAGATATTATTATGGAAGCTCGCCGCCTTCCACAAGAAAGGCATATTCAGCAAAATGGAAAAGATTTCACATTGAACACCACAAAGGGTCTAGATGCGACACTGATGAACATGGCACATATCCTGGAATACTTGGCAGAAATGTTCCACAATGGTCTGTCTTGCTCTTCAATTAAAATTCATGCTTCAGCAATTTCAGCAGAGTACAATGCTGATCCACCTGTCTTCTCTCATCCTCTCCTAAGAAAGTTTCTAAGAGGAATCAAAAACATCAATCCTCCAAGGAAACCACCTCTACCTACTTGGGACCTTAACTTCGTGTTGTAAAAACTAACACTGCCTCCCTTTGAACCAGCAGCATCTGCAGAACTACAGTTCCTGTCTTGGAAGACTGCTTTCCTTCTGGCCATAACCTCAGCAAGAAGAGTATCTGAGTTACAGGCCCTTATGGCAGTACAGCCATTCCTTATTTTTCATCAGTACAGAGTTTCATTGAGAACCAACCCTACATTTATGCCAAAGGTAGTATCCAGGGTTTCATTAAATCAAGCTATTCACTTGCCTACCTTCTTTCCAAATCCACAAAACAAAGGGGAGAAACTCCTGCACACCCTGGACATACACAGACAGTTGCGCTACTACTTCGACAGAACTAAAGGTTACAGAAAAACTGACCAGCTGTTGGTAGCATATGCTGCTGGTACACAAGGAAAAGCAATTTCCAAACAGACAATTTCAAAATGGATAGGGAATTGCATTCATTTGTGTTACTCTTTTCATGGAAAAACTGTGCCAGCTAACATTAGACCTCATTCCACGAGAGCCACAGCCACCTCCACAGCCTTCTTAAGAGGGGTGACTACCCAAGGACATTTTAGAAGCTGCTACATGGAGCTCCGTGCATACATTTGCCAAGCATTACAATTTACCTTTATATTCCAGATCCAGAGCAGGCTTTGCTACGGCAGTCCTGCAGGGCATTTTAGCCACACCATCCTTTACATAGTTCCTCCACCCCCAGATTGGCTATGGTATTCTACCCATATGTGATGACTGCAGATGCATCCTTGAAGGACATAGTACAGTTTTGTACCTACCATAAATGTAGATGTCCGATAGGTATGCATCTGCAGTCAGGTTTACCCTCCCTCCTTCCCCTCTGTGGTATTTCTTGGGTACTTACCCCTCTTATAGCTAGCTGGGGGGATCTATTATGGTGTATTTGTTTTTATATTATTGTGCATGTTTGGATTTTTAAATGCATCTCTCCAAATTTAGCCGTCCTTAGAGGGCACCTGGCATCTGGGGCAAGAAAAACTGAGAAAGATGGCATCGGCTGATGCTTTTATTCCCCAGGCGCTCTGACGTCGGGGAAAGTGCAACATCAGCCGACGCCGGACCCAGACTTTGGAATCCGGCCGACCGAAGGGCTGCCTGAGGCAGGACAACCCATATGTGATGACTGCAGATGCATACCTATCGGACATCTACATTTATGGTAGGTACAAAACTGTACTTTAATGGTGGGGTAGTTTGAAACAAGATTGTTTGCTTGTTAGACAGTTTTAGTCCCCTTTTGAGGTTGTTGAACTTTGGGAAGATAAGGATGTTTTCTACTTACCCCCCACCCCCACCGAACAAGATCTTGCAGGTTGAGTTTGGATTTTCTAAGAAGTAGGAGTATTGGAAACCATTCTTTCATGATAATCTTTCCTCTAAGTCAGTCGTGCATCTAAAATAACTATACAAGGCCAAGAGCAGATGGTGAGCAAGGCTCTGCTGTTGCTAAAGGTCAGGGAGGCCTCACTCGCCATTTCATGTTGACCTTGTATAGTTCTCAGGTTCATAGGTTCATACTAGGCTATCTGCCCTGGGGCAATTATAAGCCTAGCCCGATTTTGTTTGGCTTACGCCACCCCTTGATTTGAGTATACTGTGCCCTTTTTATGGTTTAGTTTACTGTGCCTCTGTCTAATAGTGACACGGAAGTAATCCCCGGGACAAACCTACGATCCCCCATCCACTCATCAAGATTCTTCTTGAAGAGATTCAGTGAGGTGCTCTGCCTAACATGAATTGGGATTCTATTCCAGAGGGAAAGGGAGCCTCTGGGTTATGAATCTGTCCTATTTATTTCTGTGCTGAGGTTGAAGTCCCTCAAGCGTGTGGCTCTAAGGGATTTAGATTTACTGAGGTGGAGCATGTCCATTAATTCTGGATTGGACATAGCTTTATATGTCAGGCAAAGATCGCCTCGAAGTAGGCGGTATGCAACTGAGTAGAGCTGGAGTTTTTTTAACCGAGCAGCATTTGGCATCTGTTTGAGTCCCTTGATCCTCTTGGTGAGGTACTTTTGGTGTCTTTCTAATTGCTGCAGGTGTCGGGTAAGGTACATCCCAAAAGGGGCATTGTATTCTATGATGGGCCTGATGAGGGATGAATAAAGGGGCACGATTACCTCTCTTGATCTAGATGTGAATCCTTTCATGATGAGGTGGGCCATGTAGAAGGTCTTCCTAACCACTTTGGCAATGTGGTCGTCAAAGGAGAGATTGCTATCAACTTGGGTCCCCAGATCCCTAATTGCTTTCTCTGTACTTAATGGTTTACCACCTATGTGGTAGTTTGTGGGCACATTGTTTTTGCCAAAGGGTATGACTATACACTTTTTGGCATTTAGCTTTAGACCATGGCTCTGGCACTAGTTATCCGTCTCTGTGAGACCTTTTTGAAGGATGTTTGTGTCAGCTGGAGAGTCTATTATGGCACCTAGTTTGCAGTCATCTGTGAACTTGGTGAGCCATAGTCCTCCCACGTTGGCCTGTACCTCAGAAAAGTATATACCGAACAAGAGCGGTCCCAGGACAGAACCTTGTGGGACACCACTTGTGACTGGTTTCGAGTCTGACATGGCTCCAGCAACTCTCACTCTGTGGGCTCTGTTTTTGAGCCAGTTTGCGACCCATCTTATGACATAGGGGTTTATATATGATGCCCGTGTGGGGTGTTGTGTGCCTTTGCTAGGTCTAGATAGGCTGTGTGGACTATCTTCCCTTCATATATGGCTTTGGTGACTGTTTCACAGAAGTCAACCAGGTTCAAATGGCAGGATCTGACCTTGACAAAGCCAAATTGGGTAGGAGCTAGTGTCTGTAGGTCCCTATGAGCTCCATGATGATCCTCTCCATAGCCTTGCAGACTAAGCTAGTCAGGCTTATGGGGCGATAGTTTCCAGGGTCCGTGGAGGCTCCACCTTTGTGGAGTGGGACCACTGTTGCTGTACGCCATTCTGTGGGCACATATCCTGTAGTGAGGCTGAGATTGTACAGCCGTTTTATTTGAGGGATTAGTTCTTCTTGGAGTTCATGTAGGACGCAACCCGGGATGCCATCTGGTCCCATGGAAGCAGTGTTTTTTGCTTTGGAGAGGACAGCCTTCACCTGAGCATCAGAGATGTTTGGGAGGCAGCCCCCTGCCGGGATAGACACTTGCTCTTTTGGGGGGGAGGGGGGGGAATTTGCACTGAACCTGTTTGCCAGGATATTGGCGATGTCTGTAGGTTCAGTGTATTTTTTGTTTAGAATAGACTCAGAACAAGTCTGGGAGTTGCATCCCAGGTTCCTGACATAGCTGAAAAAAGCCTTATGATTGTCTAGTGTCTTTAGTGTCCTGTGCAATTTTTCTCTCAAAGCTGGCCTTGGAGGATTTTATGAGGGGTCGTAATTTTTTGCTAGTACTAATCAGAGATGCCTTCCCTATTAGGGATTTTGCTCTATCATGTAGTATCTTCCTCCTTCTATTGTACAGTCTATTTATGGCAGGGGTCCACCAGACTGGATGCCTGCTTTTGGATGATTGGGTCTTGGTTTTGTTTGGGATAGCTTGATCCATGCATTCCTGGAGATGTCCGTAGAATGCGTTTATATAGGATTCTGCAGTTTGGGCCGTAGTTTCCACTGGCCCTGGCGCCTTGAAAGATTTCACTTCAGTTTTGAGAAGTTTGTTTTTGAGAAGTTTTTCACTGTGTTTTTTTGGCTGGGGTGGGGTCGGGATGTGGATATCCAGTGAAATTAATTTCTGGTCTGATCTTACCAATGAAGGATATACTTCTGGTATGAAGCATAGTCCCCATTTCTTTATATGAAATGTTGGATAACAGGACATACTAAGATGTATTTAAAACATTTTCAAAACTTTTTTATTTAACTATCATTTGTAAAATAAAAATAGAGATGTGTAGCATAAGTAACATGGGAATCCAGAGTGATTTTAAAGACTTCATCCAGGCTTATGAAGCACAGTTACTTGAAATTATGGCTTTATATGCAGTTTCAGCAAGCTACATGTTTTCTAAATGTCAGTCGTGGTTCTTGCTTGTTTATCATTCACAAGCTGATCCAGCTGCTATATTGATGGGACTCTACCCAGTCGATGATATCGCTAATCATAGTCTGTAACAACTTTGTTTTAAAAAAGTTTCTTGTCTTGATACTTGCACTATTAACATTCACTGTAGAGAAACAGATTGTGTCATCCATGCACAAGTTTCTCTACATTGTATTTTACTCAAACATATCCAAGTACAATAAATTGGGAACAGAAGAAAGCATAAGCAGAGGTAGCAGTCCAGCGATTCCATATCTTACACACTTTTTTTTCGTCAGTGACTTGTGACTGAAATAATGGATCTGAGCTCTTTACCTTAAGCCTTTACATAGCTGAGCTGCTGGCAGCAGAATATTATGACATTTATTTTCTTTGTGTCTACTGCAGCCTTGAACCTGCGCTACCCATACTTGTGTGATCATTTTGATGCAGCACCCAGTTACTTTTAAGCTAGTGTCTAGCTGCTTTTTGACTGAGTTCCCAGCGTCTCCACCTGTTTTACCTGTATTTTCTTTTGCATTAGCTGTCTCCATTTACTGTGTTGTAGGAAGGTTCCTAGACTTCCAAAAACTATTCTGTTGCACATCTAGAATAACTCTTATAATTTAACTTGTTTTAAACACTTCTGGCAGCTGATGTTAGGACTAGCCATTTCATAGGATGAAATGAAGTCTCCCAATGTCATTAATTATTCTATTTCTTTTCGTTCATGTCCCAGCACCCGAAAATGTCCAGACGTGTTTCCAGACCCCAGTTTGCTTTGCACTTCCAATATAAGAGGGATAAAATATATACAATTTACTCCGTCAGTATGGTACTCTATTTAGTAATCCCAGAGTGGTAAACAAGGTTTACAAACATTTTTCTCCATGTTTTGCAGTATTTAGTCAATGATTCCACTAAATCATTTTTGTAAAGGAACTTTGCATGAAGAATCAAGAGATGCATAGTCCTCTAAGATTATGAACTGAGGAAGTTAAAAAAAATTGACAAATGTATTTACATTTTTGCATCTGTACATAAATACTTTATAGATTGGTTTTGTTTTATGTAGATGTAGTCAATAAGGACACTTACCTTTTTATATAATTTTCTAAATGGATATGTAGTTCATTAGCATAATTAATTTTTTTTTCTGTAGTTAATGAGATGACTAATGACTGTTATAAAATGCTAGAAGAGCTCTTTTTTGCCAAATTTGCATGAAGCTTAATTTTTTCAAGTTGCAGTCCCAGGTAAAATTTTGTATGTTGAGGTCCGTATTGATCTTACCATTTGATAACTTCTTAGTGATATCTGTTATATGTGATATGTGGGATCACTTTTCACAGTATTATGATGCTTTTTTTTTTATTAAAATGCCTTATTTATGTTATCCCCAAATGAATAATCACACAAAAAAATCAAATGAGATAGACGTAAGGAAAAAGAGTATCTAAAGGAAAACTAAAAATACATAGAATGACCTCATTAAAAACTGAAATTTTGATCAGTTTCCCTTTTCAAAACTGGCTGTTTTAAATACTCTAATGTTCCTAAATGCCTTTAAACTCTACTGTCACTTTTGTTTTTTCTGATCATTCAGGAAGTTAGCAGTCATTGCGGTTAAAACTCCAGAGGAAAAAAAAAAAATCGATCATGACTGTTTTAGTACATGATCATAACTACGTGTTATGTATTCTCAACAGGAATGTCAGGATTCACCTGTAGAGATTCTCTTCTCTCCACTGAATGTGAATTTTTTTGACATCAGCATCTTAAATACATAAAAACATTATGACTGGAGTCCCAGTAAAAGTCACTACGTAAAACGCAATTCTGGTCTTATTCCTCTTAATGCTGTTTAACAGTTGACAGTCTGAAATATCTAGATAAAATTGTATCCATTCTTTGGGACTTCCAGGAAAGTAATTTAAAGAAATTTGGAGTGAACTTAAGAATAATATTTTATGGGCCGTAATATGAAGTTATCCCTTTTATATAGGCAACCTACCATAACTAACATTTTCTTTAACTGTTTTGTAGTGAAATATATTTTCCACTAGCTGTAAACGCACGCATTGAATAGCTTTCTGTGACATTCAAAGAAGCTCAGAATGAAAATATTTTCTACAAACTCTGTGGTGGTTAAATGTCTTTATATGCAACTGTACTGTGTATTATTTAAACTATTCAAAGCTAAAGATTTTAAGAATGCAAAATGGGTACCCATTTCGGTGGAATTTTCAGCAAACCTCAAAGTAATTATCTGTTAACACCCACCCGGATTTTTCTTAATTTGGCATTCAGAAGTCATGGGCAGTATTCATAGTTTTTCTCAATGGAGAAACACAGCTGGCTCACTTTCTTGTTGAGTTTACACTGACAGCCTCAATACCATTCAGAAACGTGCATAATTAGCAAACTGCAGTGCTAAGTCCCATTAACCCCCCCCCCCCCGAACTTCATTGAATCACCTGTCACAGGGAAGGCACTTGGAGTACACTGTGCAACACTAAGTTATGCAACTAGAGGCTGCTAGTGTGAAACTACTTTCCATCTCAAAATAACTGATTTCAACAGGGCTAACAGCCATGCGCATCCTTCAGAGAGGTTGCATTTATTTGTTTAATTTAATTTTAATTTAATTAATTTATTTTATCTAACATTTGCATTTGTTAACTGGGAAAGTCTGACTTGGAATGAAGCCAATTTTTCAACCGAGGCGTGGGGAGAAATGCTCCAGGTGCATGTTTTTGTAGTGTGGGAGGAAACCGGAGCACCCCGAGGAAACCCACATGAATGCAGGGAGGGCATGCAGACTCCACACAGAAGGCACCCCAGCCGAGAATCAAACTGGAGAACCTCTTGCTGTGAGGCGACAATGCTACTGTTGCACCACTGCGCCATCCATGGTATGGCGATTCTGAAACACTAACTCCCCTTTTGTGACTATGTCAGTAATGTATGAAGAGGCATAATTTACATAAGCCATGCCCATTACATTGTTCACTTGACTATAACTACACAGCTCAGTAATGGTTTACTTTTTACTGAGTTGTATAGCATGATTTTATGAATTACTTCATGTTTGCATACCACACAAGACGGCACATGATGGCATTTTGTGTTTTGCAAACATTTATGAATACCATCAATGGACACACTTGTGGAATTCCTTTAAACTCATTAAGGGCCATACCCTATATCTTATGGGAATTAAATGAACATGAAGCATTCGAGTTTACCAGTGAAAAGTTATCAATCAGCTGCAAGATTATTTCTTTGCGTACCTTGGGTTTAATTCAAATAATTTCTCACTGAATTAACTGGATCGGATATCTTCTTAATTAAGGATTTAATTATTTTACTTTCATGCAACATTTGTTTTTCACTTTGAATTGTGGTCTATGTAAGCTTCTTTCTGTTTTACATCTTTTTTTATAAGAATTTGGCCAACATATTTCAGCCTCTTCTAAACCGATGAAACGGTGGAGTTTAGAAATTAATCTTTTCATCACTCTGAAACTAGACCACTTAAGTTTGGCATCTAAATATTGAGATGCTTATCTCTAAATACATCCAATCTCATTTTGTGTTATCCAGTGCTGGAACCAGTGGGAATTTGTTAATACCAGTTTCATTCCATTGTACACAGTCTATATTTGCAAAGTGCTTACAATGCACAAACCAAGTCTGTTTCATTTGGATATAGTATCCTTATAGCAGCTATCTTCCTGATAGCAATAGCTGCCATGCTTTAAGGGAATGTAGAATTACAAAGAAATATGGCAAAGGCTTATGACGCAAGTTACATCAGCCGCCTGCTATAAGGTCAAATCTTTTATGGCAGTCAAGTGTTTGTCCTTTACAGGTACATTTGCACTAATAGTGAGGCATTTTATGAATATCTAATTTGTTTTTCAAGTATGTCCTATAATACTGTGCAGATAGGGAATGAGACATAAGCTACGTCATCATAAAAACATTTCTTGTCTAGATGCTCAGTAATAAATAGCCATATTGCAATCCTGGTAACTTCAATGTCATCATTATTTTTTGTTACTTTAATTTACATCTTCATTTTTCTGCTTTGAATGTATGCTTCAGGTTCTGGCATACTGTTAATTAGTGAACATGGTATACAAGTTATTGTAATTTCAATTATTTTGTTTTATATGGTAGTGGCACCGGTTTGAATGCATGCTTTTCAGAACATCAGTAAGTTGTACATAAAATCATGTACTGTACTGTGCATGTGCAGTTGTTTTCCGGTAAATATTATTTGTCTGATATATTTTTTAAAACTTGGCTGTATTACTGTGGCTCACAAAGTTTATGAATCAGTAGTCTGTTGTAGGCATTTTTCTAAGTGCATTTTCACAGGTGCTAATTTGCTTAGAATATCATCTTGTTAAATTGAATAGATAATTCCAGTGCTGCAGGAGAATGACTTGTGGTTGCAAACACCAGGTGAGGGTAGTGGCATTGGGTCACCTGTTGGACAGCAGGTTACATATTTGGGTTGTCATTAATAATCTCACACCACTGAAACTTTTGTGCATGCAGTGTGTAAACTAAGCACCCAGATCTTTTAAAGGACAGTAAGCTGAGGAAGTTGTTGTGGTTTATGCAAAGGGCAGCATGTATTGTCAAAATGGTTAAGGTATTTACCTCCTAAACGCAAGGTACAGGGTTTGATGCTCACCTTTGAGAAAAGTTGGCTAGGCTTAAAATGGCTAACAAGGGCAGCTAGCCTAGTTATTATCTATGAGCATGTTAAAATGCTTGGAGATGGGCATGGCTCTTCTTTGTGATGCTGTAGGAAAACACTGACAACTGTCCTCATGTCAGCAGAAATGGATCACCTAATGAGAGACTACAGTAGAAGTTGTAGAGATAACACTGGGCAGCGCCATTATCAGTCTTTGCCCAAGAGGACTTTGCATCACTCGGTAGAGCTGGTGTTTACCATTTGTGTACCCCCTCGGTGACGCTCTTATCTGAATATTACTGCAATTTCTTCCATGATACGGATGAATGTATACATGAAACTGATTTTTGTCACATGCCTAGGGCCTGCAAGGCTACTATATTTAGATTGTGTTTGTATTAACTGTGCCCCCAACAGCACTTGTGTGTGCATACCGCATTGATTGTTTGGGATGCTTCTTAGTTCCGTAACTTAGCGCAGTTGCTGATATGGCTATTTCTGTGACATACTACTACAGCTTATGCTATATAAACTGGGGTCTGGTAGATTTGCATTAATCACATCCATACTTTGGCGAGGTGTGCATGTGTGTGATATAATTCTATTACGAGGCTCTAGTTTCAAATACCATTTGCATTACTAGAGTGCTTATTTCTAACTGTGTTTTGTGCATTGTACCATTGCTGATTGTTTAATATGCATCCTTCAACTAAATTAATGTGCCATTGCCCCTGGCATGCTGTTCTGTAGGTAGTGCAGTTCTGTATTATACTTTGTCAGTGAGCTGCTGCTCTTTATTTGTGTGTATTATCTGCAGATTTTTGCTTCCATGTGTAAAACATGATAGAAAGAAATTTGATAGAATAGCATTATTCTATTCCAAAGTTTATAAGTGCAGTATTTAAAATATGCCCTTATTTTTGGCCTTTGTCCCCCCATTAATTTTGCTTTTGGCCAGGATTTTTAGTGCCAGGAGGTATACTCTGCACAACAGTACCAGACACAATTGTTTTGTCCATTCATTTTACAAGATTCTGTTGCTTACACAATAAATTGCATTGCATAACTTTGTCTTGTGGCTTGGGCTGTATATTGTGTCATTACACTTTTCTGCAAGTCAACTAAAATTTCCTTACCCTACTACTCTTCCACCTTCATTCATGACCACATATGTTGGCTGTGGCAGCTGTTCCTAATGAATAAACTTTGCTTTCGCATATTTTGAGATTCTTACTTTGTTTCAGCTGTTGTCAAAATCAGTTCTCACTTTATATAATGTATTAATGGCATTGGTTCTCACCGACGTATGGCACATTCCTATTTGCTTTATTTAATAGACTTTAATAAGAAATACCTAGAGATTTGAGTTTGTCTTGTAGCCATTTGGGATGTCAGAATTTATTCCTTTAATTTTCCCAGTTCTGCTGAAGCAGACGGGTAAGCGGTTACTGTTTTAGACTATCCTTTAAAGTCCAATTTATTTTTTTTTCATTACTTTCTACACCCACTCAAACTGTGCATTATTAATATAATTTCTTTGTAAGCATAAACGTAGAAATAGACCTGCATTGTTTTCTGTGAATCAAGTGATGTACATTACCTGTATTTGGATACTGTGCAGAGACATGCTCTTTGTGAGTTTTTTGTTCTGAAGTCTGCTTCATTTAAAATGTTACCCAAGGAAAACTGCTGTAGTAATCTTTATAGATTGTATATTAAATATTGTATTGTGAGTTAACGATTTAGAAATCCAGAGAGCTTGTGATGTAATTCCACAATGCTGGGAACAGTAACTGCATCAGAGAGTCTCTGTGTCCTTAACACATTGACTGCCAGGCTTGTTATAGTAGTAGAGTATTAAGGCTGCAAACTATTAAAACACTTCCTATGGTAAATGATTCCCAAAGCTTTCATTTGGCTATCGTGTGACCTTGAACACGTCCCATATAAGGCAGCACTTTGGGCTAATTGGGAATTTTGGGATAAACTCCTTAATGGTATCTTGGACTGCAAGCCTACTAACTACCTACGAACCTGCCACCAGACTGGGGTAGAAGAGTTAAGCTTTCATTTGGCTATCGTGCGACCTTGAACACGTCCCATATAAGGCAGTACTTTGGGCTAATTGGGAATTTTGGGCTAAACTCCTTAATGGTATCTTGGACTGCAAGCCTACTAACTACCTACGAACCTGCCACCAGACTGGGGTAGAAGGGTTAAGTGAGAGAGGTATGGGGGAAGGAGCCCTGCTGTTTTCTTTACCTTGCTACATGTGAAACTTTGGCTAAGAAAATTAATAATACTACTTTTAAATGTAAGCAAACGTGGGGAGAAGCAGAAAAGTATTATGGCTGTAATATGGCAGCTAAACTGCAGCAAGACTTGTTAAGTAGAGCAGGGCAGAGTAGATGGGAGTGAGCAACTTGCATAGGGTCACTCATTCATGGGGGAAGTGAAGGCCTTGCTGCAAGAATGACATCTGTGGGGGAGGGGCCTTGCATGTCATGCACAAAAGATGGGACTTGGGAGAGTCACCCCATCAAATACTGGGAGGCAATTAATAGTAAATGCATTACCTTCTAACCTCTTCTGTAAAGTGTCAGGAATCTTTGGCTCTATCTTCACTTTGTATGTCAGAAAAATGGTAAAATAAATGGGCCGCTGGTGATAAGGACTTAATGGGCATATGAGAACAGGCAGTATAATTGTTATAAAATGAGTGCATGGCAAAATATTTCTCAAAATAAATATAAAACTTAAAATCCTTGGAGAAGAAAATTGCAGTAAATCATAGATCACAGTAGGACTGTGTTACAAGGGAATTATTTGTCATGACATTAATGTCATATTTTTCCTTTATTGCCCACTTTTTAATTTGAACAAAGTTGCTGGAAAAAGAAAAAAAAACGGATCTGTTTACTTTGCGAAAGTTTAGGTCTAAGTTAAAATTTGAAGCTATTGTTAGTTCCACTTGTTTGTGGTTTCTTAAATGCAGGGGTGACTTCTAAATACCTTGCATATATTTTATTGGCGGACACTTATAGGTTCATAGATTTGTACTAGGCTAACTGCCCTTGTGTGCCATTTTAAGATTAACTAGTTATCCCATGTGATAATTGAACCCTGCAACTTCTGCCTGTAAGGTAAACACAGTGATGCTCCTGCACTGGCCTAGTAATCAAGGAACCTCAATCCTCACCACTGCCAACAGTGGGGGATGTACACACTGGGAGGATGAGAAGTACACTCACAGTAAAGTGCAATTTCCCTTAAGACCACAGTCAGTCTAAGGCTGATTTCTCCCTTGTTCTCCAGAACTCCAATAAGACTCCCCACTGGTACAAGTATAGGGTTGAGATCTCAGCTGAGTGGCCAAACCAAGACCTCCCGCACAATCTTTCCAACCAGTGCTGTGTGTCCCTGGCAAAGTAGCTGACATAAACACACACACACACACACCTACCTGAGAAAGTCTGGCACAGGTTTACTAGCCATGCCCCCTTCTGCCCAGACTATAGGGTAGTTTCCACCGCCACCAGCCCCTACTTATCAGCTACTTTAAGGCTCTTAGCAAAAGTGTGTCCAGTCTTGCTGTGTAATGTTACTATTAATCCAAATGGTAGTTTGACCAAGAGCCAGGCTATTAGGAGTGGCCTGTACAGTGTCAGCAAATAGATATGCAAGTACTTGAAGAGTTTAAATATCTCTAAACAGACCAGCCACAACTGAGGTTTAAATATATTTAATAATAAAAAAAAAAAAAAAAAAAAAAGATAATACTAAATAGGTATTCACAGTGACTTCAGAGTTCAAAATCACAGGAAATATTTAAAACAACATTGCAGGGTAGTCTCCAATAAATACAGAAAACATCTAAACTAATCCTTTACTATGTTCCTAACGGAGTCTAAAAGAAATTACTGTACCCTAGTTAACTTACATACAGCAAGGCAAGTACAGAGGTGGTGAGTGGATGTTGTCATGATAAAGACAAATAGAAAATTCTCTCTGTCTCACTGTCTCAGTTTTTGCATTTAATATCAAATATTACTGCTGGAGTAGCTGGCAGGATGACATCACTTTCTGTCACCAGACTTTAGTTCCCAGACTAAACCCCCATTGTCAGAAATTAATAGCATTTAGCATCTCCCTGTGAAAACACACAGCCTTCAAATGTTTGCAGATGCTAGGAGACTTAAAACAATAAAACATCTACAATACAATGCAGTTTGACATCCTGTCTCCTTGCTGCATTAAAATTAACTATGCTAGCGCAATCTTAAAACAATTTAATTTCCAGTATTTTCTTGAAGTTTTGCAAGTTAACAATATGTTCTAGTTCCCATGTTAAGATATACATTTACACAGGTACAGTAGTTCATATATGTTTCTGTCCTTTCCCTGTAGGGTACACTGTGGACACATCCTTAAGCTCAGTACTTTATACACACACGTCTGTACCATCAGCTTGATATACAGACAACATACAGTTCTAATATAGTGGTAACACAAGCATTGTGCTGACATTTTATAAATGACATAACTATTTTCAAAATTCCAGATAGCTGGGCTGGCAGTATTTCCTTTTGTGACCAACACCTTAACCGTTATGCCAACCTCCCACTATTGATTTCTTTAAGAAGAAAGGGGAGTATCCATAAAGAGTCCAAAACTCGCTGTTTTGCAGTTCATTTACACTGCTATTTTTAAACGTCACCCAGAAAAGCAGATTCTTCTCCAGTATAAGTATGTATATTTATGGAAGCGCACTGATTTTAGTGCTGTTGCTCTGAGCAGGAAATTCTAGCGGCATCATGTGGAGTCGGGTATGTTGAAAATATCATTCGGATTGCTTTTCAGGATCAGTAGTGCAGCATTTGTACTGTGACTAATGACATTCCTAACAGTGAGTAAATTATTTTGTTGATGCAAGTCTAAGAGGAGTCAAAAATAAATGAGTACCAATCCTCAGATAGCAGAAGACAAGATAACTGACTGACATACGATTGGCAAGTAGGAAGGTACCTACTCATGTGCTCAGCCTGTTTTTGCTTAGATGTAATTACTTAGGATCCAGCTAACACATATAGGTTGATTACAGGCTTATTATTATTTATTTATTTTTTTTTTTGCTTTTTTTATGATGTGCTCAGCTGTGCTTAAGTCATAGATGCAATATATATTGTGCGTAAGGCCAGATATTGCCTTCTGTTAGTACTGAAATAACATATTTCTTCATTTGTCAGGTGCTATACACCATTGTGCTTTGGACCAAATCTTATTGCACTGATTTGCCCTAATCACCTACCAACTGCATCTGTACATGGTGCTTAAAATAGTAAGGGGAACCCAGTAACCTCACTCCTTCAACAATAGTCCCTTCCTTATCACCCTTTGAAGTTCTTTCAACAGTAACAGTGGACATCTAGAAGAGACAGCAAATTACTAGTTCCCTTTCTATCGCCTGCCTTCTAACACACGGTGTCTTAAGAAAAGTGCCCCATGTTCACTGAAATTCAACTCTTGCTTGACCTAGATGATTCTGTCTATGACGGCTGTAAATATACGTAGCAAACCGAGGCACTCATCTCCCGCCCAATGCATGCAGTGATCATTTACATTGTGATACCCCATCCATACAAATGTGACATCCTCATTTAGACAACATAAAACTATCACAAACTGATGCCATTAAACATCACTAATCAAGCCTCCTAAAACTCTTAAGATTAGGTATCAATGAAACCTCCCAAATTCGCCTAATACACACACACCCTTATCAACATGTCACTAATAACATACCACTCCTAAGTCTGTCATGCATAAACTAGCTTCAGGAAACATTTTCATAACTGACAAATCTGTTTGAAAAACAGACTTCACATTCACCAAGATGGAAAGGAAATAGTTACCTGCTGCTCTGGAGGCAGGCTTACAGATATATTAAGATTTTGAAGACTCTCTACCAGAAAGTATGAACACAGCATAACTGTAGTCCACATGGGAGTAAATGACCTGTCCCAAAAATAACTGAAGAACATGCAGAAGGATATGCTGGAGCAGAGATCAGCTAATGAACATCTAGCCTAGTGGACAAATGAAATCTCACATTGAACAATGTTAAGGTAGCCCTTCTCTCTGCTAGGAGTCGTAGCAATAAACTGCATGATATAGAGGCATTTCTGCATTTGGAATGTTGTCCATTTTTGTATTGTTGCTAAGGCATCATTCAGATGTGAATAAAACACCTCCTCTGAGCATTGGTTTATATGGGGTTTGCTATGTATTTAAACCCATTGGCAATACCTGTGGAATCTCGGTATTGAATAACTACAAAGGTGATATCCCGAGACCCCATTTCCCTAGTAAGTACCTAGAACTCCAGCTCACCATAGGAAAATCAAGCTTCCAGATTATAACTTATCAATCCCCATCCATAGCTACATACGATCCTGAAAACTGCCTGGCATCTCTCTGTACACTGGTGTACCTACACTATCAACAAAGGCTATTACCAACCCTTCTTAGATTGGGTTATCAAGAGCTCTGCGGATCAAGTTGTCCTCATCCCACTAGGGACAATGACATTATTGTTCTCGTAAATTTAACTCTAGCCTCTTTCTTTGCCACCTGCTCCCCAACTAGCCTATCATTAGTTACATTTGCCCCAAAAAATCCTGATCCTGGTATCCATTAGCACATCAAAACGGCAAATATTTTACAATTATGAGTAAATCTCAAATTTCCTCCATGAAATTTCTACAGTTGGCCTGGTTATGCAGTCACTTGCAATTAGGATCTTTATTCTCTTTTTGAAAATGCCTCGTCACCACAACCCATGCTAGAACCAAGTAAAGTGTTTAGATCTAAAACCCTCCTGGTGGTTGAGTATAAACAAATTGTGTAACAGAAGGAAGAAACCACAAATTACTATGTAGGATCAGAACACCACTGCATGAAGATAATATAATTGACTCAAATGATAACTTCAGGTCCTCCAGTTTTGTTTGCGTTTTTCGGCTTTTCTCGGTTAGGGGTTGCCACAGCAGAACTAATGGTTGGTAGTTGATTTTTACATGCCGGGTTACCAGCCCTGATGCACAACTTTCAACGACGGTACACCCATTCATGCATGTCTCCACACACAAGACACTCTAGCTGTGAATCGAACCGGACCACGTCTTACTGTGAGGCAACAATGCTACCACAGCACCACCACCGTGGACCATACTAGAAAATTAAGAAATACTTTATAACGGTGTTCTGAACGTTTCAATAATGGCCCCTCCCACACAAACCTTGGGGCATTTGTAACCGCAATAAATCAGTTTTGTCTCCTAAACTGTAACTTGAGCCCATCTATAGTTCCTGGCCTGGATTCCTTATATTGTGGGGTAGTGATCGACAAGGGTGGACCCCCCCCCATGGAACTACAGACACATCACTGTTTAATATTGTGTGTGAAGCCATAGAGTTCATCACTGGTGTGCTAAATTATGACATCAAAAATCAGATTAGGTTTAAAGCAAAGCAATTTTTAAGGTAGCTCATTCCTGATGAATGTGGTAGGTTGTTTCAAAAGTTCATAGAGGTGATGGACAGTAGGCACTCAGTCCATGCTGCCTGTCTTGAACTGACCAAGACATTTGTCAGTACACCATGTTATGGAATCCTACATAAGCTTGTGTTAAAACACTGATCCCTCTATGACAAGATGGACAGCAAATTGGCTCTAGGACAGAATGCATGTTGTCAGAATAGGTGATACTTCTCTCATACAGAGAGAATGTCATCAGTGGTGCCCAACTGGGATCTCTGTTTGACCTCCCCCTGTTTGGCATTTTTATCCACTGTCATCAAATGTGGTGATATTTATTTCTGATTAGTCATATTGACTTATGACTGTTGTCCACACAAGGTACTTGTATCCTTCAAAAATTAATTAACATGCGTCAATACCTGGTGCACCAAAAAGGGCCTAAACTAAATGCCAATAAATGCAATCTCATCCCTTTTGGGAAACCGCAAACTGCATTAGTTTACTGCATCATTAATACCCGCTATCAAGCAAGTCACTGAAAGAGACTGGGGTAACTGGGTTGAGAGCTGCCCTTCCTTTGGTCACCATATGGCAGCTGTAGTTAGGAAATCCTTCTTTATCACAACTAATTGTCAAAGACTGTTCCTCTAAAGTCGAGGAAGCCATTGCTTCCATGTAGTCTGTCCTAGACAGACCCATTATGCACACTTTGGAGTGCATGTTACTAGACAGGTCCACTGTTTTCATGTTCATAAACCTTGAAAAACTGCAATCTCATCTTCGCTACCAAAGTCAGTGTTGTATAGTCTCCTAAGGAGGGGAATATGCCTCACTTACTATGACCTCTGGGATCCTGTTATCCTTCACCTCCTTTTCTCAATAAGTTGAACAGTGCTGCCAAAAATAAGCGATCTCGATTTACATCAGGAAGTAAATGAACCATTTATTTTATTCTGTTTTTGTTTACTTGAGTAGTACACTGGTCACAACTGGTCTTTTGCAGGTACTGCATCTTTTCTCTAAATTCTAATTCTATTACCTACCACTGCCTTGTGCTCCAGAATAGGGTCCCCCTATAAGTTTAGCAGAGCAGTTCCTTAAGGTCCTTCAAACACAGCATGGACAACTGGATGGGTACTTTGAAATTTACTCCAGGAATTACAGGCCTTTCCCCCCTTGAAATGGGTGGTAGATACCATGGCTGGTTATTGGCTGTGTGCACATGGCCTCTGGTCAAATTGTGCTGCATGTCCTATGATCCCATAGCTTAATGAATAAGCTTCATACTGTGCTTACAATACAAGACACGTTTTAGCCTACCTACAACAGATTTTCTTTTTCTGCTTCACACTGCAACTTGCTCTCCTTTCCTCCCTTGCATCACAAAATGGAGCATTGTTGGCCTTTCGTTGAATTTCAGACCTTTTCAGTAGTACATAGCTGTTACATCGGCAGGAAGAAGGATTGAACCTAAACTTGTGTATGATTTAACCACGCAATGCATGAGGACTACTTCAGGTGCAGGGTCATTATCACTGCTGGTGATTAGTCTGTTGAGAGTGGCGAATGTACAATTTCTGCCACTGCTAGCACTTGGCAAAATGGTTAATCACATTTTCTTGCTACCCTTTTCTCCTCCCCACCCAGCATACTTTCCCTTTGTGTCACAAATCAACCAATTTTTTTATTTCCTTTCTTAGCTGTAAATAGTATTATTTTAGTAGCTGAGCAACACAGTCCTGGAATGTAGCACAAGTCTGAACACTGCACATCAGGAAGACGGAGAACTCTCTGCTTTCTTTTCAGTTAAACACTACTACTGAGTTTCACAGCCAGCTGTACACACTTTGCCTCCTTTTTGAGTTGATTTGACTCCCCCCACCCCTTCCAGTAACCCCCTACTCGGTTCCTATGAAAAGCAGTGTGGCAGACAAAAATTGCAGACTGATGAAACTGAGAAAGAAGTGCTTGTGAATAATGTGTTTCTTAGTCAAGATTCCTAACAACTGCTTAAAAAAAAAAAAAAAAAAAAATTCACAAACCCTTAACGTTTGCCAGTCAAGGTATTCACAGGCAGAAGCCTTGCTCTGTGACACAGAGAAATAAAGCTCTGACCAACACCCAGATGCCTTGAGTTTGATTTATGACTGAGATGCTAGAAGATCTGGATGGGTGAGAGTAACAGTGGCTGCAAACTGCTCGCTAGCCTGCACTGGGGCAGAGAATGATGGTCCAGTTTCTACTTTGTTTAATGCATTTGAATGGTTGCAGGTGGTAACAGCCTAACCAGCATCCTGACCTTGACTTAACATGATGGTCCTTCTTAGCATGTGGATACCAGTCTCTGCATGCAGGGGAGACTGTATTAGGCTCTCCTATTCCAAGACATGTCCATCCTCTCCCCACATCAATACAGCATGCAGGAATTAAGCCTAGGCAAGCATTCTTTTTTGAGCTAGTCATTCAGAAATGTTCTTGAAAGGTAAAGAACATCTGTGCAAGTTGCAAAAAATAGCACTGAAGTACAGACATAAACTCGACCACTCCCATACACTAAACAGCACAATACGTCAAACTCCATAGCACCCAAAAGTTGTGTTGGACTTGTAATTCCCCTTCAGCTGCCACAGAGTTATTAGCCCTCTCATTCCTACTGAGGGAACTCAGTCTGAACAGTTTGTTTTGAACAGTGCCTCTACGTATTCTTGGCATCATTCATCATCTATATTCTGGCAAGAAGTTACAGGGGAAAATATTTTATTCCAGTCAAACTTGGCATCTGGGTAAGGTGAAGCACCAACAAAAAGTAAAATGCCTATAAGAAAAAACTAACCCAACATAACGCTGTCATGCTAAACCCAGTAACTTGACATTGGTCCACTGTTATAATTTTACATCCCTTTACATACCCACAGAACATGTATGTACTTTTAACTGTTGACTTCCACATGTGGTTAGAATATCAAGAACGGTGTCATGCTTGTGTGTATTACTGGTAGGAGAGTATAACGAAATGTCTGAGATTTGGTACGGGCTTAACAAATTCAAGGAACACATTTTGTTTTTTTACAGAAATATGGCCTAAACCATAACCTGCATCTAATACGTGTTTGCTCAGAAATACTATTGCATGTACGTTTGTTTTAGTAAACTCTGCTAAATGGTACATGTAAGCTTCCTGTACTACAAGGTACTAGGTTACCGGAAACCTCCTCAGAATAATGCTTTGTGTGATTTCTCACCAATATTCATCAACAGACGAGCAGAATGGGGGAAATTTGAGCTTCTGATCACAATGAATCACAAAATATGGTCTTGTCAGATGATATGCCAGCTTGCCTGAGTGTTCATCACACTATAATTGTTATGTTTGAACCTTCACTTGCTCCTGGCAACAGTGCCTTATTACAGTTAAACTTCATCAATGGAAGTTCAGCAAATCATAATGGACGCAAACTAAAAATCAGTAATCACCCCACCAAACTATGTTTATTATACTTCAGGCCCATGTGTCTTAAGTATCCAAAATATGTCTCGCCCCACAGTTCTGTGAAATCTATGACCACTGCAGAACCTAGCACAGGTGAAAAGTCTGTTTTGCAAAAGTAACATCGTATAAGCACTGTCTCAAGACCAGTGACTCTTGAAATAAGTGTAGGCAGGTAAATAGAGTCTGCAAGATTAGATCTGGAGGATTAAACGAGTAATATTTTGACCTTCAGGGCAAAACGTTCAAGGCCAGAGGTCAGTTTTGGATGGAAGTTGGTCAGCCTCTGGGTAAAGAGCTATCCCCATTGTAGCACTTGTTAGAAATAAAAATACTAATTTGTAGATGGTCGCAGTATGTTTTTCAAAAAAATTGCCTAATCCCTACAAGCAAAAGTACCTAAACAGATTTACATCAGTTGCATGTTCAGACTTTCACCTTTAAAAGCATTGTGAATGCACAGCTCAGATTAAAACAAATACTGTCCGTATGACCTTATGAGCTCCCTACTAGACTTTTAAAGGCAAGTTATTAGTTATGTTGTGGATGCCAACATGTGTGGCACAAATACACATTCAGCAGTAATGCATAGCCTTCTTGGCAAAGATAAGGATAAAGCAGAGTGACAACAGCTAACTGCATCTGATGTACATCATGGATTCCAGCCCCCCCACAATGTATAGATACTGCATCACTTGCCGTTATTGTATATATGAAAAGAAATGTCAGCAAAAGTCAATGGGAACCGTATCTGAGTTGTCGAAAACATTCCACATTATAGAATAATGTGCACCAGACACCCAACTCTGGGGGTTGAAGTTACACAGCAGGCACCTAACTGTGGAGGTTGAAGGTACACAGCAGGCGCTTGACTGAGGGGGGTGGTTAAGGTGCACAGCAGGCACCTGACTGTTTGGGAGCTGAAGGTACACAAGCAGGCACCTGACTGTTGGGGGTAGGCTGAAGGTACACAGCAGGCACCTGACTGGGGGGGGGGTTGAAGGTACACAGGCACCTGACTGTTGGGGGGGGGGGCTGAAGGTACAAAGCAGGAACCTGACTGTGCGGGGTGGCTGACTGTACACAGGCACATGACTGGGGGGGGGGGGTTGAAGGTGTGCAGCATAGGTGGCTCAAAAACATGTCCGGGTGAGACGAGGTAAACCAGAACCATTTGTTTTTGTTTTTTTTTACTTTCCCTTAAAGGAGTTCTTCCAGGCTTGGTTTTACAGCATCTGTTCATTTCATGTAGCTACATATCCTGTTATGCTGGTGCAATGTGCTTTAGATACTGCACTGGAACTACAGACTGAGAAGGGCAAACTGTGACTCCTCTTCATTAGTATAGAATATCTAGCAGTGGCATATGAAAGACACCTTGCTCAATGTCACAAATTAAAGACACTGATTTTCTCACATGCCATGAGAAAATCTTGTCCACCTCCTGGTAAGGGACTGAACAGCATGGCAGCTTACACCTAATCTAAGCTTTTCTGTGTTGTGGAATTGAATATTCTTCGCTGGCTCATTAGTCTTCAACAACTTTTTCATTTTTAGACTCTACCATTCAAGATCCTTTTTCTGAATGTATCTTTTTCTTTGTTCTTACTTGTCTTTTTTTTCTGTATTTACAGTCAAGATTATCCAGTGCAAACAAAAATGTTAGAACTGACACTTTTATTCCAAAGAATAGGATGGTTTGGGCAAAGGGAAATGTTATAGGGGGGGTCAAGAGTAACATTTGAACTGTACTGGATAATGTTGAACTGTACTGGATAATGTGAGTGACCTCGAATCATATAATCTGGCACAGGATAATAAAGGAATCACGGGGCTGAGGGTCAGGGGTGTGCCTTTTGTATGAGACACTTTCATCCTTTAATTTCCTTTAGTTCTGTCAGTATGTGTGGCTAGACCATTCGGGCATTGGGAGAGGAGGTACCTTATTCAAAAAATGATAGCTGCTTATTTTTCCTGTATTCTCCATCAGTGAAGAAAGCAGATGGTTAAAATGTAAATAGAAAATAGCAGTGAAAGATGGAAGACTGTTGATAATTGTACACAAAATCCAAAAAAAAAAAAAAGAGTGGAGGACCAGATCTGTAGGACGAACTAGTAATGATTCACCCAGAACAGTCAATGCTGCCTTAAATGGTTCCACAGATACCAGAGCTGTTTTAACAATATCCCAGCTGGGAACTTCATCAAAAATAAAACTTCATCAAAATAGCTTGCTTATATAACCACAGAAAGGAAATGACAAAACAGTTACTTAATTTTATTAGCTTGTAGTTCTAACCCACTATTTAACGAAACATGACTATTTAGAAATGAGGGAGTGGTAGCATTAAAAAACAACTGCCAACAAAGTTGTATAAATTCAAGGTAATCAAACCAGTTCCTTCCATTATAATTTTTTGATACATTCTCTAGTATCCACAAAAATGTGAAGGGATTTATTAAAAAGTTGTGTGAGGCTTAAGATTGAACGAGAAGGTCAGTTAAGTAACTATTGGACTACAGTATGACCCAGCAATTGTGGATAGATAGAAAAGGAAGATTGAAGGAATATAGTAAGAGCAAAAAGCTTGGAAAAGCAGTGAAAAAGGGTAGATGGACTGATTTTTATACGGACTAAAAAGAATAAGGGAAGGGGTGCAACATTTCATGCACATGGTGAGTCCAAGCACATGTTTGCTTATTCTGATAAAGAAGGAAAACAATATAATTCATGTAGTATAAACAAGGGGGAAAAGCACATCATGGTATGCAAATGTAAAGTTAGTCAACAGAAAAAATGCAGACCAAGGCAGAGTCAATGCAGATGGTCCAAAAATGCAGAGAAGAATTCCGGGGGGGGGGGGGGGGGCAGAAACACATTGGTCTGGAATTTAAAGGGGAGAAACAAATTTCAGAAAAATTAGAACCAAGATTCAAATAATATTAGAATAAGAAGACATGGAGAAGGAAATCTATTGCATGAAGAAATGCAATGTTTAAAAAAAAAACAGAAGGGAGAATGAGCTTGAATGGGAAGGGTGCAATTCTAACAGAAGGACAATAAAAACACTGGCTACACATGGGTGCAATTTAATTTAAGCACCTCATTTTTTTGTGCAGGTGCGATCATGTCTTCAGATCATTGACTGATAGCAACTTCAGACTCAGTTACTTATGTATAACATGTTGATGCTACCAGGATTCTACTCGGACCATGGCACAAGAAACTGAAATTATACCACCTCTGATTTCATACATCACCAGGTTAACAAGGGGTGAGAAAGAAAGAGACTGACCTGTGGTGAAGATGTGGAAAAGTAGAGGAGAGGAAAAGGAGTGAAGTAATAAAGGGGTAGGGAATGACCTGGTCCAGGACATTAGAAATCAGGTTGCATTTTGATGGGGTTCGATACCCACCAAAGCAACCTAGAAAGGAGGCTAAAGCAATCTATTCTGATCATGGGAAGAATACTGAAATGGTACATTGCGGCTAAACATAAAAGGTGGGGGTGAACACCAAAGCTAAAAGTATATTGACCACTATCCATAAGAAAAAGAGTTATGGTGGTCAAAGTATGGAAAGGGAAGTGCCAAAGGAATGGAAAGAAGTCCGGAAAAGGTATGGGATAGGTACATCATCTGTCCATAGCATAAGTAACTAGAAGAAGAAGCTAGTGCAACCTATAGGACATAATAAGGACAAGTGGTCACTACAGAACCAAAGGAAGGAGGAGAAAGTAGGTGCAATAAATCATTGTAGTCACAAGTGCCTGTTAGCCGGGCTCTATGCACCAATACGAATGCATATGTTTGAAGCATGTTCTTGCAAATAGTCATAATAATTTAATCAAAACAGATCAGTACATGGTGCCACCTGCAGATTTCCCAAAAGTATCTGGAAATATTACTTTGACCATAATTTGATCATAACTTAGTGACTACAAAACACTGTAAATTTGCCTCCACTAGAACCATTTAGTTGCCCGGATTGATCTACATGTTAAATAAAAAGTATTGTCAAGTCAAACGTAGTCACAGTTCTGTTCCTAAAAGGTTATTTGGGTAACTAATACTGACAAAAATACCCCCTTGCTTCATTGATCATCTCTGAGGAGCTGTTGCCTATTTTGCAGCTACCACTAAACAAAGGATATATTACCAGCTAGGCCTTTATCATCTTTATCTGGAGCAGTTGGTTAAAAACTTCACACCTACTTATCATACATTGATCCCAGGTTACATGTTCATCTCTGGCTATTTTTATCAAGTGGCATATGCAAAAAAAATCTTTCTGCTTTTTCACCTGTTATCTTACTTCCATCAGTTGTTAAAATAAACCAGCAGATTCCTATTTTTGCTAATGCAATTGCTTTTAACATGGAATCATTTGCCAACTGTCCTCCAGTTAAAGTAAACTTTCAATGTGTTCAGATTATTTTATGGGTAACTGGAATACAAATAGCACAGCAGTGGAAATAATAAAAATTGTTGATTTGTTTTTCACTCAACTTTCTTACCCTTTTAACACAGATGCCATTCCACTTAAGATGGCACTTAATATTTTGATTTTACAACTCTGTTTTCCTGTCAAGTACATTCTCTACTTTATTTCCATCTATTTGTGCCCATGTCTACTGTTTATTCCTCTGTTTTTATATCTTTTGGGTAACCTAAAATAGACTTTTAATCAGCATAATAAGTTCTTGTGAACTGTACAGTTTTCAATATGCATACTCTGCTTTGCATGGAAACCTGTCCTTGTTGAAATTTTCTAATTTGTGTTCTATGTGTTTGCCCTTGATCATGTCACTCGGGGTTTCGGTGCAATTTATCATAGGCAGTTACTAGGTTATTGGCCTTGAGGCCGTTAATAAGCCTAGCCAAGAGTTTAGCCTGTGTTTAGACAAGTCAGCACCCAGAGCCCCTGTCCGGCAGGGACACAGGTGGAATCCCAGGAGTGTATTTTCTGTTTCCCATCAAGTTATCCAGGTTGTTCTTAAAAAGGGATAATGAGGTACTCTGGTTGATGTGGAGAGGGAGTCTATTCCACAGATGAGTCTCTGGGACACAAATCTGTCCTGCCGTCAAGTCCTACTGATGTCACAGACCATGTTGAGGTTGTGCGTGTGTGTTACTCGAGTGGAGCTCGACTTGTGGGTATCCAGCATTCTATCAAGGTGGGGTCTGAGATTGTTTTGTATGCCAGACAGAGTTCACTTCTGAGGAGTCTGTATGAAATGGAGTAGAGGGACAGGGCTTTTAGCCTATCTGTGTATGGTAGATGTTTGAGGCCCTGGATTCTTTTGGTGAGGAACCTCTGTGGTCTCTCCAGCTGCTGCATGTGTTTTGAGTTGCATGCCGAAAGGGGCATTGTACTCACTAAATGGCAGGGAAGTTATGACCTCCTTTTCCCTTGGACAAGATGCCCTTACTTATAAGGTGTGCCATATAGAAAGCTTTCTGTACAACAGAAGCCACATGGTGGTCCAGAGTCAGGTTGCTATAAACCTGGGTGCCCAAATCCCTCATGACTGATTGCGTGCTAAGGACATTGATGTCTCCACGTTATCACATTAATAACACACTCTCCAAAAGAGATGATGATGATGCATTTTTTGGCATTCAGATTGAGGCCATGTTTCTGGCACCAGTCATTTGTTTGCGTGAGACCCTCTTGGAGGACGTCCACATCACTTGGGGAATTTATGACTGTGCCCAGCTTGCAGTTATCTGCAAACTTGGTCAGCCATAGCCAACTAGTTTTGACCTGCACCTCAGAGAAGTATATCCTGAATAACAGAGGTCCCAAGACCGATCTCTGGGGTACACCGTTTGTTGCGTGTCTACTGCTTGAAGTGGCTTCCCCTATTTTGATTAGGTGGGTTCTATCAGTGAGCCAGTTTGCTACCCATCTGATAACATATAGATTGATACTTAGTTGAGAGAGGTTTTCTACTATACCCGAGTGGGGAATACTGTTGAAGACCTTGGCTAGGTCAAGGTAGGCAGTGTGCACCGTCTTCCCTTCATACATGGCTTTGGTGATGGTCTCAAAGAAGTTAACCAGATTTAACAGACCTAACTTCCCCTTGACAGAGCCAAACTGTGTGGGGTTGAGTGTTTGGAGGTTCCCAATATCCTTGTTAATGAGATGTATGATAATCCATTCCATGGCCTTGTAGATGAGGCAAGTTAGGCTGATGTGTCTGTAGTTTCCCAGATCGGCAGACGCTCCACCTTTGTGTAAAGGGATAACGGTGGCTGTCCTCCACTAGGTTGGGACAAAGCCAGTACTTGGACTTTGGTTGAATAGGGTGCCTAATAGTGCTGCAAGTTCATGTAGGATGCAGCCTGGGATATTATCTGGTCCCATGGAGACTGTATTTTTTGCCTTCGAGAAGGCAGTGATGACCTGCTCCCTAGAGATAAAGGGAGGGGGGCAGGTACTGGTGATGTCCTGATTTTCTGATGGGGGACAGAGGGGTGAAGTTTTCACGGAATCGGTCAGCCAGTAGGTTGGTTATATCTACAGCATTTGTGTATGTGGTGTCCTTAACCACCAGTTCTGAACAGATCTGGGTGCTTCCTTTGAGATTGCGGATATATGTGAAGAAGGCCCCATGTTTGTCTCTAGTAGGTGTGGCCAATTTGGACTCTTAAGTTGGCTTTAGCGGATTTCACTAGTGTTCTTATTTGCTTGTTCAAGCTAAGGAGAGATTACTTCCAATTGGGCACCTGCTCCTTCTTTGTCCTGGACAGCAATTTTTCCTTTTGTTATCTAGTTTATTGCAGATGTCCACCAGACAGGTTTACTCTTCCTTGCTGAGGATGATTGTGTTCCATCAGGTATTCCTGATTCCATGCGTCTGTACAAGTGCTCATATAGTACTTTTTGGTGTAGATTTCGACATTTGTGCCAGTTCCAACAGAGGGGGAGGGGGCTGCGTGAAGCTATTTATACCATCCCTCAGGAGACTTAAGTTAAATGCCTTGTAACTGTAATTTGTTTTTAAGTTTTGTCTGTTTTTTGGAGCTTTTCTCCCCGGGCCTGTACTGGAAATGGACATATATCCAGCTAGACTAGCCCAGTCAACAAATGTTAAATAAAAATAAAAAATTGTAAACAGCTTTGGAGAAGTTTTCTCGTTTGACCTTGGGTAGAGGGTGGTCAG
The DNA here is from genome assembly GCF_019279795.1 of Protopterus annectens. Classification (NCBI taxonomy): domain Eukaryota; kingdom Metazoa; phylum Chordata; order Ceratodontiformes; family Protopteridae; genus Protopterus; species Protopterus annectens. The sequence continues at coordinate 61,198,447 of NC_056743.1, read as the reverse complement.
GGGAGATGCCGACTCCGAAAGTGACAGCTTTATGGTCTGATCTTACCAGGGAGGATGATACTGTAGGGGTGCTGCAGTGGTTACTCTTGTTGGTAAATACCAAGTCCAAGATTTTATCACCTCTTGTGGGGGTATTGACAAGCTGCTGCTTGGCATTTGCATTGATAAAATCAAGGAATCTCTGGGCATTTGTGTTCTGGCACGCATAGTTTTTCCAATCTATGGTTGGGTAGTTAGTCGCCCAGGATCAGGGTAAAGGGTTGAATCTTGATAGTTTCAAAGATGTCCAGATAGGTGGAGTGGGCATCCTGAGTCAAATTTGGGGGTCTTTAGCTAGCTATGTTTGAATAGGGGTGTCATCAATGGTTAATTTAAACCTGGAGTGTCTACTGTGCGTCATACTGTCTGACCAGCCTGGAGGTGTGTGTGTGTGTGTCTTTTAATATACATTGAAACTCCACCTCCTTTGGCTTTGCTGCCCACAGTTTGGGGTCTGAATGTATGATGGATGAGTAACCGGGTAAGGCTGGGGTGCTGTCCACCGCTTTGAACCCAGTTTCTGTGACTGCCCAAATGTCAGCATCTACCAGGGTTAAGAATGCTTGCAGCGAGTGCAGTTTCATGTTTAGACTCCTACCATTTAGCAGCATGACCTTTAATTTGTGTTTTGTTCAAATTTTTATGTTGGTTTTATCGACCTCGGGACATTTCCTAAAAAAGGACTATGGGAGAGGCAAGGGCCTTTGCCAAAAGCCTGAAGCCCAAGCGAGACAGATGCAGACCCATCTCTAGCAAAGCATCGCGGTCTGTCGATCATATCTTCCCAGACTGTCAGGTACTGCGTCCCCCTGGAATGACAGCAGAAACTAAGCCAATTGTTAGTCAATCGTTTTCAGTTTCTATTGAGGAATCATTCTGGGTGACGGTAGAATGCTGCTTAAGGCTAGGGACATACCTCCCTGGGGCATGCATTCAGCAAGCTCAGTCATATCTCTCTTCACATAGTCCATGGAGGTAGGTCTTAGGTCCTTTACCCCAACCTCTTTTTTGTAATGTAGTAAAATATTTGTTTCACATTATTTGTTTACCATGACAAAGTACTATTGGAGCTTTTTGCTCCTATTTTACCAAGAGGAACATTCCTGGCCAGGAAATCGAAATAAGTATATAAATTGTTACTTTGTCATAAGGTAGTGATTTCAGAATTGTGGCCTATTTGTTGTTGACTGTAACATTAAAAGAGTGGTTTATAAATGCATTTAAGGTATAAACTGTTCAAACAGCTGATCTTTACGTGAACAACAATGGAAAAAAGTTATGAATTCATCTTGTATATTTACCCATTATTAAAAGTGCAGATCCTTAAAGTACAATGCAAGCCATGTCATGAAATGGGAATACCTCTGGGAGATACTACTATTGAGGTAAAAGTCTGAAGTACTTCAGCAGTGTTTGTTTTTTTTGTTTGTTTGTTTGTTTTGTTTTTGTTCCAGAATGAAGTAGTTTTATTTTTCATGGTTTAATATGCTGACACAGACATGGCTACTTCTAAAAATTGCCAAAGGAGCAACACTTATTTATGCGGGGGGAAAAAAAAAACTTCATTATGAATTAATTCATTCATTTATTCATTCCTGGAAGGCGTAAAAACATGTGCATTACGTTTAACATTTCTTAGCCTCTGCTTGGTTCTTTTTAAATGCACAAGAGCTGTTGGGCTGCCGTGTAATACACCGGTGAGCACTTAGCAGTGTAACCAGGTGCCAGAGTGCTGTACAGATTTTGAAACAATTTGTTGATGTAAATAGACTGAATTTCAAAGCAGATGCTGGTTGTAAACATTTATATAATAAAATATGCTTTTCTGTCTACACAGTTTTCCAGCTGTTAAGCATCCTGTTCAGTGAAAATGCCCTGAAGGAGAAAGGGATGAATGTAACGTGCACACACTGAACATAAAAGTGCATGTCACGCAAAAGGTTACTGCCATAGGTTAGTGTAGTATGCTGTGTATTGGTCTATTCATGTAGCATAGAATAATGCAGTACCATATGAACTTAACTGTAGCCATACATTAGTTACACACAGTAAAGGAACACCATCATCAAAGCAAAGCTTTGTCTTCATAAGCTTGCATTATGCATAGAACAGGAGACTGAATATAAACAAGAAAAGGAAAAAAAAATGTTTCTGTATAAATTTAGTGGGCTGATGACACCTGTTAAATAAATATTTCAGCCAGCTTTTAATTAATGGTCTTCCTGTACTCTATAATCCTTTAACTAGTTGGAACATATAGAGACAGCTGAATAAATCTTGTCTAGATAAAGAATAGCATTGCTGGGTGAAATTAAGAACTGGCAAAATGAGGTACAACATTTAAAAATGTTTTCTCTGAAAGGGTGGTGTACATTTGCTTAAGCTTTGCAGTAGACGTTTTAAATGAGGCAGTAAAGGCACATAAATAGTAATTTTGGGGAAAAATGCATTCTAAGGGAATCTGCTACCATAAAATGTAAAATGACATTGAAACCTTCCTGTCTTGGGAACTAATTTAATTTTTCCCCCAAGGTTGCCTTAAAGAAGCAAGAAAAAATGCTTTCTTGATGTACTGCATCTAGATCTCAAAATACATTTCTACAGCACAGTGAATTTATTAGTGCAGCCTACGACAATTCAGTTTATGGCCGTTACCAGCAAAATATATGTACTACACTTAAAACAAGATTAAAACATTTCCTTGGCTGCAGTGTTTCCTGTCATGTCTACTATGAATTTATTTACTTACCCTTGATAAATGGAGATCTGTGCAATCATGAAGAATCTTGCTGTATCATTTCTGAGGTCACTTGTATAAAAGCCTTGTAAACAAAATGCCAATAAGGAAACCATTAGCTCTGCAAAAGTGACTTCTGTGCACAGATGAGCATAATTATCAAACGTTCTGTTCTATATACCAAGAAATATTATTTTTCTTTGATAATATATTTGAACTAACATTACTGGAGGATATAAATGAATCTAGCAGTGATGTGCTATGAAAGTGTATCCATTCGCACATCACCCACCTTTTTTTTTTTTTTTTTTTTTTTACTGCAGGTGAATTACTATGTGCCAGGGAATGTCTAAAGTAATACTGTCATGAGAGTGAGAAGGCCAGAATTTCTTTTTTAGCTATGATGAAGGTATTCCATGCTTTACTTGTCAGAAGGCCCTTTACCACCCTTTGTTTTAGACTACTCAAACTGCAGAAATGAGTTAGCAGTGAACATTTAATGCAACAATGTGCTGTCTCAGTAGATTGCCTTACACAGAGAATCTGTGAAATCTTAACAAGATAACTGTAATAGAGCTATGGCCTTTCTTAGTCTTTAGAAAACATTAAGTTGGTAATATTAAGGTTTCCCTAGAAGGTATATATTGAAGTTCAAATGAAGTGGAAAATTCATTTAGTGTGTACAGCTATCCAGCATTAGCTTGGCAAATCATGGGTAAAAGTAAAGAAAGGGTTAGCTAGACCACAAAAACGGAAACGAAAGTATGTTGATATAAGAAAACCCACTTAAGGACAGCCCTGTTTGTACTTGAGAAAGGCCAGGAGCAGTCATTCCTCACATCGCAGATGTTAAAATATTATGGTAGGGCAGGATGTCTTCATTCACACAGGGACAGAGCCTTGACTGTGACCCAGATGACCTCTGAGTGAATAGCAGCCGTGCACTTAACTATCTGGCTGGAAAGCATGGTAATAACAGGAACCTATGGCATGCTCATCCATCCAATTGGGAGAGAGGTATCTCTGGTTCAAAGCAAGTCTTGTTCATAGGTTTATACTAGGCTATCTGCCCTAAGGCATTTATAAGCCTAGCCCAAATTTTTGTCGCTTACGACACCCCTTATATGAAAAAATACTGTGCCCATTAGTTTGTTGTGCCTCTGTCCAGCAGTGACACAGAGATGATTCCCGGGGTAAACCTACGATCTCCCATCCACAGGTCAAGATTTCTCTTGAACAGAGCCAGCGAGGTGCTCTGCCTCACATGGACCGGGATTTTATTCCACAGCATAGGGAGTCTCTGAGTGATAAATCTATCCCTCCAGCACATCCTATTTATGTCTGTGCTAAGGTTTAAGTCGCTTGCTCTAGTGGTTTTGGTGGATTTGGATTTTTTGAGGTGGAGCATGTCCATTAATTCTGGGTTGGACATGGCCTTGTATGTCAGGCACATGTCACCTCTGAGCAGACGGTATGCGGCTGAATAGAGCTGGAGTTTCTTCAATCTGGCAGCATATGACAGATTTTGGAGTCCCTTTATCCTTTTGGTGAGGAACTTTTGGGGTCTCTCCAATTGCTGCAGATGTCGGGTGAGATACATCCCGAATGGGGCATTGTACTCTATCATTGGTCTGATAAGTGAAGAGTACAGGGGAACAATGACCTCACTAGATCTGGATGTGAATCCCTTCATGATCAGGTGGGCAATGTAGAAGGTCTTTCTAACCACTTTAGCAACGTGAGTGTCAAAAGAAAGGCCACTGTCAACCTGGGTCCCCAGGTCCCTGATAACCTCTTATGTGCTTAGTGGATTGCCACCTATATGGTAGCTTGGGGTTTCCTTGTTTTTCCCGAAGGGTATGACTATACATTTTTTGGTGTTTAACTTCAGGCCATGGCTCTGGCACCAGCTATCTGTTTCCATGAGTACCTTCTGAAGGATATCCGTGTCCGATGCACTTTCCACTATGGCGCCCAGTTTGCAGTCGTCTGCAAACTTTGTCAGCCAAAGTCCTCCCATGTTGGCCTGTACTTCTGAGAAGTAGATGCCGAACAATAGGGGGTCAAGGACCGAGCCCTGTGGGACACCACTTGTGACCGGCTTGGAGTCTGACATAGCGCCAGCAACTCTAACCCTGTGGGTTCTGTCCTTAAGCCAGTTTGCAACCCATCGTGTGACATATGGGTTTACATTTAAGCTGGTAAGTTTTTCTGCAATACCCGAGTGGGGTATTGTGTCGAAAGCCTTTGCAAGGTCAAGGTAGGCTGTATGGACTGCCTTTCCCTTATCAATGGCCTTGGTGACTGTTTCAAAGAAGTCGACCAAGTTCAAAAGGCATGATCTTCCCTTGACGAAGCCAAACTGGGTCGGGTCCAATGTCTGCAAGTCCCCTATATCTTTGTTTATGAGCTCCATTATGATCCTCTCCATAGCTTTGCAGACTAGACTTGTTAAGCTTATGGGGCGGTAATTACCAGGGTCCGTAGAGGCACCGCCTTTGTGGAGTGGGACCACAGTTGCCGTACGCCACTCCTTGGGCACGTATCCTGTGGTAAGGCTGAGATTAAACAGCTGCCTTATGTGCGGATTTAATTTTTCATTTAGCTCATGTAGCACACAGCCTGGGACACCATCCGGTCCCATTGATGCTGTGTTTTTAGCTTGTACTTTGTAAACTCCACGTATGAAGACAGTATGTAGTATTTTGGTCAGAGAATGTGATCTAACCCTCCAAAAGGACCCCATTCTCACAAATCTCCAAAAATCAAATATTCAAGAACTGGAACAATGCTATAATAAAATTGATTAATTTGCTACCAGTGGTCAATATTGTACCCATCATTCCACTGCACTAAATACTTTTAACTGCCTAGAGCTACCCAGCTACCTAAAGTATACTCAATTGCTCACTGCATATCAGATCACTAACCATCCTGGCATATGTACTGCTTAAATGCAAACCTACAAAAATACTTGTCCAGACGCACACTGTGATCAAATGACCAAAAGCAACTTACTAGTTATAAACCAAACAAATAATCAGGACATTCCCTTTACACCTACTCTATCGCTAAGTTTGGAATTCCCACACTACTTACATTACTAACCAAACAGGGACTCAACTGTCAAGGTTTTACTAAAAGATGGAAGTATATAAAAACAGCAAAGCTTCCAAGTTAAGGCAACTCCTTATCAGTGCTAAAACAAAATATAAATTCTGCAATTAATTTATACTAGTAGCCAGCATCCACTAATCAATTATCCAATTATAATTAACATAATTAAAAAAATTTAAAAAAATTCTACAAAGTAAAATAGCACACAATGCCCGGTAAAAAAAAAAAATACTAAGTTATAAAAATTCTTTTAAATTTCAGGACAGGTTTAATTCTAGTTTTTACATTTAATCCAGGTGGTCTATCTGCCCTGAAATAATTGATCCACCTATATTGTGCCATTTCAGTTTTAGTACTTAAGTCTCCACCTCCTTAAATTAACATGCATCTTCTGTATAATCCTAAATTTAAAACTATGATCATTGCCCGTGGTCATAATATGCTTAGAGTGCATTACTGTCCACATATCTTATTTCAGATATATGTGACTGTATTCTTTCTTTTAGTTTCTGATTGGTTTTAACAATATAGAAATGTTCACATTTTATGCTGTTCGCTATTTAAGCATATTATGACCATGGGAATATTTAAGCATATTATGACAATGGAAGTGGACAGACAATAATGCACTATTTAAGCATATTATGACCATGGACATGTGAATTATAATTAGATAATTGATTAGAGGATGCTGGCTACTAGTATAAATTAATTTCAGAATTTGTATTTTGTTTTAGTATTGATAGAGTTGCCTTAACTCAAAAGCTTTGCTGTTTTTATTTACTTCTGCCTTTTATTAAAGCTGTGACAGTTGAGTTCCCGTTTGTTTATTTGTGGATTCATATTTTAATGAGTGGGACTTACTTTGGACACTTTGGAGGGTTAAGTTTTGTTTTTCCTACTTCCATTAGAACACCTGCCTCTTGCCAATCCTTCACACGCTATATAAAAGACCACCTTAAAAAATGGCTGTTCTCCTGCTCTACACTAGGATGACCCTCTTGTCCTACTTAAAGCTCGTATCTACTTTCAACCCCTTATTCATGAGAACATTTCTATAGACTCTATCTGTATCTCTCTAAACATTCTATTTTCTTCATAATTCCCCCAACTCTTCTTAAATATATATTCACACAAAGCCTCACCCCTGTGCTTCATACTTCGATGAGAACTGTACATCATAACCTCAGTCTGTCTCTCTAATATATACTTAACAAAACTTTATCTAGCATGGTCTTAATGTTTTATTGCAGTCAGTGCAGCTCTCTTCTCACAATACTTGGCATCATGTCTATCTTCACCACTATATCTGAAACTAAACATCACCATAGCAATCTTAGACTGTCATGTGAACAACTTAATTCATTCTATCACTCCTACCGTGTTAACTTTATGTACCTAGTTTATCTATACTTATGTAAATATTTGACTCTATGTATTAGTGTTTCAAATGTTATTTTATATTTACTATTACAAATGTAAATTCTCTGTATTACAATATAAAATGTGTTCTGTATGTGGAGCTTTACTCCCTGGGCCTATGCAGAAAATGAGTACCCAGACAGGTTATTATGGTAAACAAATGTCAGTTAACAAATGTGCACTACTGATGGCTGTTTACACTGGACTGTTATAAGCAAGCCTTGCTGTGGAGTAACATATGCTAACAGACTATGAGATGGGGTTAGGACTGTAGCAGAAAGCACATTTTAACTGATGGCACCATTGCCAGACACTTGAACCTTCCCAGGTATCTTTACATGTTTGGAAGAAGGGGGAATGAAAAGGTCCAGTAGTGGAAAATGAACCCAATGGTCAGAGTTTGGCGGATAAAATCTGATTACCTTAAGTCCTTTATTTTGTCTGCTGTCCTCAGGCAAACAGTAGCAGAACATTTCTATCAGACCAGTCACAAAAGGACATACTGTATAACATTTGGAAAGGTTTCTTTCCTGTCCATTCTTCACCAGCTTCATCCTGTTTTAAGTTTACTCTTTTGCCTTGTGTTAACCCATAAGTGTATGGGGCAAAAGTGGTCTTTGACTTTGAAGCCGACTCTAGGTTTTGATGATGCAAAGACAGTGTGCAGACTTTTTCAAAGAGTAAGTCCCAATTGCCCCACCTGAAATCACTAACACAGGTATGTTTAGGAACCGAGAATCTATTTATCTACGAAATTGATGAACAAGGGGCACAGGAGAGAATCCACGATTGTAGGGTATTATTTTAGTTGGGCTTTGC
>NC_056743.1:61175313-61185313 GCF_019279795.1 Protopterus annectens | reverse complement strand
CTAACATACTTTAGTCCTAATGAAGAAAAATGTGCCTTTATCACTTTTTCATATAACGCTACTTTATGTGGCATAGTGAGTTCAACATCTAACCCAACAACCTATCCCAGCAAGTATCAATCTGCCTGTTCCCAAAATCAGACCTGTCAAAACCAAGAAACAGTACTTTCCTACAAATTTTCAGCTTGATTGTCTCATGCTATTAAATGTCCACTCATTGCTCAAACAGCATAATGCAGTCTACGATAAAAGTGTGTATATAATGTCACTAGAGGCTAACATCTCACATGCACCAAACACAGAAACTTGGATCACCAGCAGCTTCCTGTTGAAATGCACAGCCCCCATACAACACAGAATCTATGATATGCTAGGGTTCTAAAGCCTAACCTGTACAAGCCATTAAAAACCTCCAAGACATAAGGACATTAAGGACCTTCAGAAAAACATCAAGTCTGAACAGCCTTCCACCTCAAGATAGTACTAAAGCATCCCACTGTCACAGATGATGTGACCACGAGGCAGGCATTTGCCCAACAAAATATTCTAGACATAGTTGACTCTGTTGCAAGACATACTGGTACACTACTGACCAGGCTGAGTAAAGAAAGTGTGATGGTCAGTTTGTTGGTGCCAGGATAATTCATTTCAATAACTGTCTTGGCTTTTGATGTCATTCAAAGATTGTGTACAGCAGTTCTCAGCATGGGAGGATATGGTCAGCAGGCCACTCTGCTTGCCAAGAGTGTTCTGCAGTAGTCTCCTCTAGGCTTTTGAATATTAAGTAACAGTGTCCACCTCTATAGTATCTTTTAGGGAAGGCAACAAGGTTAACCAACCGACCATAATGAAACAAGTAAAAGCAACTATAACTGTGCTATTTGACCCATCCTAGAAGCCTAAACAAAACTATATTTCTTTCAAACCTTACTCACCTTGGAGGATGAAGATGTACTGAGATCTTTGTTAAACTGGTGGAGAGTACTTCAGCTGTGTGTTATGATAGTGGGTGATTTAGACTGGGAAGGAGCAGGACTAAGGAAGATAGTAGAAGTAGTACTGGGAACGGCAGTGATCTAAGTATTGAGCATAACAAAAGGAAAATTCCTCCGCAAATGAAATGAGACATCCTTGGGCAGCATAATGAATCCAAAAAGAATGGTGTGATTTTAGAGAACGGCAAGAGGGTTAAATGTTGAAGGCTTGGAGATTGCATTCAACCCCCTATCAAATTGGGAGAAAGAGCATTTAGCTTTCTTGGAGAATGTGCCCATATGTAAGCAGGACATAGCAAATCAAGCTACACTGAAAGAGTTTGGAAAAGAGTGGATTAATACACGTGCACATAAGGACAATGGACAAGGCTATTGATACAGATGAGGTAGGAATGCTGTATGCAGGTTGTGTAAGGCATGATGGAAGTACAGAATTCTTTGGGTATCAGAGCAACATGGTTAGTGCAAGGTTACTGGAGACCGTAAGTGGATGTGGAAATACATGGGAACATCAAAATGTAAATGTTATGGTCCACTTGTTTCTAAAACTATTTCAAAAGGAAATCTTTTCTAACTTGGGTTAGAAATGTATACTAACCAAGAGTCCTTTCATGCTGACAAATGTAAACATGGGGATGTGAAGAAATTGGACACTCGTCTGTGCTTGCATGCCTGGTTGAAGTTTTGTATATAATTTTAGATTGCCCTATGTATTTTATGTCAGCATGACTAGCTACAGAATTGTAAATATATTCTTACATGTTGATTTTATGATCTGTTTGAACACAATGTTTTAAAGACTTGAAAAGTTTCCTTTTACATTTCTAATCGCGCATGTTTGTGAAGAGAGATTCTAAAGGCAAACTGCCTCGGATTCAGTAGATCAGCAGATGATGTAATTAAAATGTTATGTGTTACTGTTAGAAGCTGAACGACAGTAAGGAACTTTAGAAAACAGCTGTTGGTTGAAATTAAAAATATGAAATGAAAATGAGAACTGGGAAAATTGACAGGCTAGTCTATAAAACAGCCTGCTAAAAGACAATCAGTTGTCACTTGTCAGGTACAGTTGTCTGTTGATCACAGATGTACTGTGCAGTGGATACCCAAAAAAAGGACTTGCCAAGAACTGTAAGCCTGCCTTTGCTCTGTTGTAATTTAGTTTAGATCAGGGACAGCGTGTTCTTTAGTTAGGAAATTATAACTAAACGGTTATGATTTTTCTGAATGCTGGATCTCTATCCTACAGTATTGACTTCATTTTCATGGTGATTGAGTTCTGTTTGTTTATTGGGAATTACTGTTTTATATTTTAAATCATTTTGCTCTATATTAAATTTATTTATTAACTTACATTGTAGCTGGACAATCAGTGTTTTTCTTTAGTGATTTTAGAGTGCTTATACTTGTCTTGATAACTTCCCGGGCTACTCCTAAAGCTTTGCAGGTCATTTGCTACGATTTGTTTTAATTAATTTTTATAATCTGGCACCCCTTTAGAAGGGCATGAAGACACTCTGATGGCAGCATTACCATGTTATTTTGGGGAAGGGACACAGCTGGAAATCTGTGTCAGGCTTACCCAGAAGTGTTTGGGTGTGTGAGATTTAATTTATTTGAGTGTATCAAAGATCTTAAACTGGGACACATTGATCTGGTGTGTAATGAGGAGTTAACTTGGGGAAGGACAGAAGTATACATTCCAGTCCCAGACTATAGATTATATTCCTGTTGTGTTGTTAGTGGAAGACTGTGGAATATTACTGTTGTTTAAGTGACAGTCCCACATTGGTGTCAGTAGTGAGGATTGAAGCGCCTTAGTTACTGATGCAGGGTAGTAAGGGACATCACATTATTTGGTGGAAGCTCAGTGGGATATTAGCTGAATGTCATATTAATTTGACAGTCAGCAGTCTGTTAAGATGTTAACTGGATATCACAGGGGATATCAGCATAACATCTACGGAAGCAAATTGAGCACAAGGGGTAGAAATAAGGAACAGAAGCTCAGGCTACAGTGATGAAACAGAGGAAGTACTGTAGGGGTGAAGGTTAGTATGGTTACAGTGGCACAAGAACAGGTCAATTGATTTGGTTGCCGGATATGCTTGTAAGAAGCACTACAGATGCTTCGGGTATGGACAACAGTGTATATACAGTCAGTCATGGTGATACAAACTGTGGGTGTGCAGAACAGGTATGAGGGGCAGAGGTTGTAATGGGGTAGGATTTATGTTAATTGAGAGCCATACAACTGTTGCTTTCAGAGTTAATGGAAAGAAGGTTGGGGTCAAAGCTCCCAATGTCTCTTTCAGTGCACATTCCAGACGGCCAAATGTGAGTAACAAGAGATTTCATGGCAGGGGGGGGGGGGGGGTGCGGCTAAAGCTGGAGCAATTGCATGACCCAACTCACCAGTACATTTTCCTTCATCCTCAGAAAAAATCTATTTTCCTTCATTATGCTCAGTCTCTTGTATGTTATCTTTTGTCTCGTACTGAGAAGTATTTGTGTAATCTAGCCAGGACAAATAGAAGTCCACTTGACCTGATGCATTGCGTAGCTCTTGTATTTATATACATGTGAATCGATCACTTTCATTTGATTCCTTAGCTGAGATGGAATAAAGACCATCACTTTTAAATAGCAGAAGTTATATGCAGGACTGCACAGTACAATTTGATTAGCAGCTGAAATTGCTTTGCATTTTCTGACCATCTTGCATTAAAGCTTCAAGCAACAACTGCATTTCCGTGTCATCTTTCATCATGACTTACTTTTTCTGCAGTATCTTGGCTGTCACTGGTGATTGTGTCATTGCCTACAGCTTCCAAATCATGTTAGTATTTTTATCTCGTCTATTTAGGCTGTATGTACCATATCAAAAGCATACAACAACTTTCCAGGTTTTCAATGTCCTACATCATACTTTTGAAGAGTTAACAGAGTTTTTGTACCCTAGTTATTCCGGATATAATTTTTGAATTGGTTTCTTGTATGTCTCAAGTTAAACATGTTTCTCATACATCAATCCCGACAGCCAAGCAGAGTGCCTCTTTGGACCTCTTCAAGAGGAACCTTGACGATTGGATGGGAGAAAGGAAATTCACCCCAGGGATCACGTCAGTCGCCCTGCTAGACAGGGGTCCAGGAAAGTAAATAATGTGGGAAGAAATAGCCAGGGAATTGTTATGGCTAGGCTTGTATAGGCCCTAGGGCTGATAGCCTAGTACCAACCTATGAACCTATGAACCAAGGACTACAGCCAGCATTTCATTCTATATCCAATTACATTAGCACTCAGTGTTGTATGTGTACAGGCAACAGGTGTATCTTTTACTTAAACATGTCATATAAGGGGTCTATATTATAATCTCGAAGGTTTAAAACTTCGAATCACTAAAGATCGAACTTTTGTGCTCGAAGTCTTAAACCATCGAAACCTAGAAAAAAAATACTAAATTAAAAAAAATAAAAATAAATAGTGTGTAGGCAGGGGGGCAAGCCCCCCTGCACCCCCACACCCCCCTACTTAAATATACTAACTCAGAGAATGCACTACATTGAAGTAAACGGAAATGTCCCCCGATGGATATTATCCGTTTAAATGTTCGATGTAGTGCGCTATTGGTATTCTTGTGTCGACAATATCGTATTCGATATTGTCAGACATCGAGATTATAATATAAACCCCATACAAGTACCAGATCAGGTCTCCCCTGAAGAGAGGCAACTAGTCAAGTTGGAATAACCTCATGAGCAAATGATGTATTTTGCTGTGCGTTTAATAGCATAACTTTTAAATATAGGTATAGTAGTTGGTCTGTCTAGTAGAGCAAAGCTTCTGGAATAATCTGCTGACCAGCTTCAGAAAGTAACTTGCTCAAGCATCTTTTTTAAAGGTACAGTTATATCTGCTGTGTGCTGCAAACATGTCTGGCTATTAAACTGCATTAATGAGTTTTTCTGCAGGAGTCTGCACATAGTGGCATACATTTAATCCACATTTTGATGTAATGTAAGCAATTAGCCATGAGATAACCAAGATTTACTCAGATTCAAACCTTATGACTGTAGTCTGCTTAGCTTGAAGTGTAGTTCCCATTTTCTGAAGCTAATGTAACTGGCAAACCTTTGAGCCAGATACAACTGCCTTGCAGTACCAGATTATATAGTTTTTGATAACAGGTGGTAGTGTTTTGCATTTTATTTTATTGATAAGGATGGTGCTTGATTTTTTTCTTCGGGCTGAAACTGGCTATTTGCCTATGCTAATAAGCACAGCAGCAGGAGTTTCTTACTACCATGAAAGACCATGTATCATCTTGATGTTGCAGTTAAAACCTCTTACAGTGACAACTAACATATGAGAATGTAATCAAACCAGAAAGTAGTACTCCAGCAGACAAATATCTAATCTGGTAAACTGTAACAGGTTAAACAAATAAAAAAAACCAGCTCGGATAAACATGATATATGCACACACACACACACACACACACACACACACACACACACACACACACACACACACACACACACACACACACCCACCTATCTATAGATATAAATATATATAGAGATATAGAGATATAGAGATATAGAGATATATATAGATATATATAGATATAGATATATATAGATATATATAGATATAGATATATATAGATATAGATATATATATAGATATATATAGATATATATATAAAATCTATACATAGATAGATATATAACGTGTCTGTGTGTATACGGTGGATATAAAAAGTGTACACACCCCTGTTCTTTTCAAAACTTTTCTCACCTTTAATGTGACCTATAACCTGTACAATGCAATTGAAAACCAAACAAATCTGTTAGGGGAAAAAAAATATAAAATATGAAAAACTTACAATAAGCTGGTTGCATAAGTGTGCATGCCCTTAAACTAATACTGTCTAGCAGGGTGACTGACGTGATCCCTGTGTTGAAGCAGCTTTTGATTTAATTACAGCATTCCGTCTTCTTGGCTAGGAGTCTATCAACATGGTACATCTTGATTTGGCGATATTTGCCCACTCTTCCTTGCAAAAATGCTCCAAATCTGTCAGATTGCGAGGGCATCTCTTGGGCATAGCCCTCTTCACGTCAGCACACAATTGGATTTAGGTCTGGGCTGTGGCTGGGATATTCCAAAACTTTAATTTTCTTCTGGTGAAGTCATTCCTTTGTTGATTTGGATGCTTGCTTGGGGTCATTGTGTTGAAAGGTGAAATTCCTCTTCATCTTTCTATCAGATGCCTGAACGTTTTGGGCCAAAAGTGACTGGTATTTGGAACTGTTCATAATTCCCCCCACCTTGACTAAAGCCTCAGTTCCAGCTGAAGAAAAGCAACCCCAAAGCATGATACTGCACCACCATGCTTCACCATGGAGATGGTGATCTTTTGGTGATGTGAAGTGCTTTTATTGCACCAAACAGTACCTTTTTGAATTGTGGCCAAAAAGTTCAATCTTGGTCTCCTCAGACCATAACACATTTTTCCACATGTTTTTGGAAGACTTGATGCATTGTTTTGCAAATTTTAGCCGAGCCTGGAGTTTTTTGTGTAAGAAAAGCCTTCAGTCTTGCAACCCTACCCTATAGCCCAGACATATGAAGAATATGGGAGATTGTTCACAACCAGTACTTGCCAGAAATTCCTGCAGCTCCTTCAATGCTACTGTAGGTCTCTTGGCAGCCTCCCTGACCAGTTTTTGTCTCGTCTTTGTATCAGATGTTCATCGTGCATACAGCTGCAGTCATAACAGATGGGTTCTCCTACCGTCAGGCGGGTCCTCAGTTGGCCGAATTCCAAAGTCTAGGTCCAGCGTCTGTTGTAGTCGCTTTCTTTCCTGACGTCAGTGCGACAGGGGTACATAAGACACAGCCAACGCCATTTTCTTCAGTCTTTCTTGCCGCGCGGTGCCCGAAGCAGAAGCAGCTCGCAAGTGCCGTTCGGCCAGCTCCTGAAATTACGAAAATTTGGAAACTGAAGTCTTCTTTAAAGCTAAGTACCCCGTTGTGGAAACTTTTCTTGCCTCAGACCGATGTCAGACAAAGTTAACAATTGTATTTCTTGTGGGAAGCAAATACCGCATAAGGATTTCCATTCCCTCTGTATACCTTGTTTAGGCCCAGACCATGACGTCTCGGGCTGTCGCTTTTGTGCTACTTTCAATAAACACACTATTAAGCGCCGGGCGGAGTTCACCCAGCATTTTTTTGGTAAAGCTTTTGATTATAAAATGTCGTCGGAGACTCTGACTACCGTTTTGTCCAAAAAATGCAAGGACAAAGACAGACATGTGAGGTCCGTGGTCTCCACAGACACCACACCAAAACCGATTACACGTGGTCCGGTTCTCAGCGAGGCACCTACGCAGCCCCTGACTACTGACGACACTTCTCTGGCAGTGTCTTCTGTAACCGAGACTGCAGGTGCCTCGGCCCATACCCTGACTACAGCTACCGAAGCTACTGTGAGTGTTGAGCCTCTTAATGTGGACAGGTCCACTTCCACCCATGGTGTCTTAAGACCCTCATCTTCCTTTTCCATAAAGGCCTTTAAGTCCAAATCAGCCATGCATCCCAAGAGGCCTGTTGCACAGGGCCCATCTCCAGGTCCCATGCCTAAAAAGCAGATGCTCAAAATGGCTGAGGATTTAATTACTCTTATTAGGGGTTCCCAACCCCCTCTGGACAAGTGACCCAGAGTGGATGAAGATTCTCCCTCTTCTAACCAGGGCTCCATTGTTTTAGAACATTCTGATGAAGAGGAACACTCGTACTCCCCTTTTGAAGATTCTGATGCAGAGCAGTCCATTCCTTCTGTATCTCCCCCAGAGGATTTGTCTTTCGGGGAAACCTTGCATACCTTGAGGGAACACTTCCATTGGGAAGGCCAAGATTTTTCAGATTCCAAGAAAAGACTTAGGGAATTTCTTTTTCTACCTCAGCACAGACCTCTGGCGATTCCTCCTGTCTTGGACATACTTGATGATGTTTACTCGGAGGCTTGCCTTAATCCGGATTCCCTGCCTCCTGCCCCAGTCAAGCCTGATAGGTACTACAGAGTTCCTAACTCACACCAATTTCTTTACAAAAGCCATAATGCTGACCCTGAAACCATTTCTCAGGGCCCCAAGGGAATGAAGGCCTCTACTGCTAAGAATCCATTACCTTCCGAAAGAGAGTCTAGATCCTTAGAAAGGTGGGGAAAAAAGGTATATACCTCGGCCACCCTAGCCATGAGGGCCTTAAATTGTCAGTTCCATATGCTTAAATATCAGCAGTTTCTGTTATCACAATTAAGGAATAAAATGTCACAACCTGAACAACCAGATTTGAAGGAGTTGTAGGATATGATGCATAGTGCAGAACAAGTGGGTAAACGCACCTTACAATGTGGCTATGATGCTCTAGAGGCCTCAAGTAGAGCTGCTGTTACAGGATCAGTCATTCGTAGACATGCCTGGCTTAGGAACAAACCTTGCCTGATCATGTTAAAGCTAAACTACTAGATGCTCCTTTACAAAAGGATGTATTATTTGGTACTAATGCTGAGGAGATACTACGGAAAATGGAAGAAAAAGCTAAATCTATGCAAACTGTCAAAGCTTTTCTACAGGTACAACCACCACGTTTTAGCAGAAATTGGCCTTCAAAAAACTAGTCCTTTCCAACCATGGACAAGCCCCAAAGAGGTAGATACAGGTGCACAAGGGGCAGAGGACAATCTCAAGGATCATATAGAGGCAGACAATGGCAAACTCCAGCACCAAGAGGTGGCGAAGACAGTGCACAACAATACAGGAAACAAACCCAATGACTTTCCCCTTTGCATGCCAAGCAAGTCTCAGCTGGCAGCACCCTTGGGAGGAAAGCTGGCATTATTTTCAAAAAAATGGCATATTATCACAACAGACAAATGGATCCTGGACGTAATAAACAGAGGCTACAGATTTCATTTTCACACTCTTCCAAAAATGAGAGGCATGCCGAACCTGCCACACAATCAAAGGATAGAGGCTCAAATACAAATTTAAAGCTCATGAACATGAAAGCTATTCAAGAGGTACCTACTCACGAACAAGGTCAAGGTTTTTAATTCCAGACTATTCCTGGTACCAAGGAAGGGAACCGATTGGAGACCCATTTTGGACTTATCCATCCTAAACACATTTCTACTCGTACCAAAATTCAAGATGCTCACCTTACAGCAGCTTCTTCCCATGCTGGGCAAGGAGTCTTGGCTGGTAACATTGGACCTCAAGGAGGCATACCTGCATGTCCCAATCAGACAAAGCTGCAGAAGATACCTCAGATTTCTTGCAGGTTCATTCCACTATCAATTCTCTGCATTGCCCTTTGGCCCAGAGTATTCACGAAATGCCTGGCATCAGTAATTGCCTACTGCAGACTTCAAGGGATACAAATTTACCCTTATTTGGATGACTGCCTGGTCCAAGTGGACAGCAAACACATACTTCTGGAACATCTGGCTTATGTAACATGGTTATTGAATTCTCTGGGATACACAGTCAACAAAGACAAATCCAGGCTAACACCATCTCGGAAAATAATTTTCCTGGGTGCCAACTTGGACACAAACACCCAGATGGCCTATCTTGCGCCAGAAAAACAGGGGCAACTAACTCAGTACTTCAAAATACTAGCAAATTGTACCAGGCTAACTGCAAGGAAAATCCTGCAGGCTCTGGGCTTCATGGCATCTTGCATTCTTCTAATCCCATGTGCAAAGTTGCATATGAGGAAACTTCAATGGTACCTAAAAAAACCTATGGTCTCAACACAGCCACAGTTCGGAAACAATAATACCACTAATCCCATGTTTGCAAAAGGAATTTCTATGGTGGGCCCAAGCATGCCAAACAAACACAGGTCTACCATTCTGCAAGCCTCAAGCAAATCAAGTCATCACAACAGACGCCTCAGACTTCGCCTGGGGGGCACACATGACAGACAG
>NC_056743.1:61142813-61162813 GCF_019279795.1 Protopterus annectens | reverse complement strand
GACTGTTATAATATTGTTTCATATGCTAGAGTCATTCTCTCCCAAATTATTATGCAGTTGTCAAAATTCACTTCATCTGCCTTTCATCTCAGGAACAAATATATAATTTTATTTCTTGGACAACTCTATTTCTGCTGAACAAATGTATTACATAAAACAGAGCTGTCAGGCTTATGGCATAGCTGAACTTACCTTTCAATACTGCCAAAATGTTTCTCTCCTCCTGTTTGGAAATGAGTATTTAATAACTTAAATTTCGTCCACTGCAGTATGAAGAAACTTGATTTACTGAACTTCCTGTGATTAGTTATCAATCCACTTGCAGTGAAGTTCAGCTTAAACTTCCATGTCCATCACTTTCAATTTTTTCTAAAAGTTCCATATCATCTTCAGAGTTGCTAGTACAGTATGTACTATATAGCATACATAGTATATATGTAATTATATAGTAGTACTACTAATACTACAATATGATAGGACAGTCAACAGTTGAGAAAATGCCCCCCCTCCCCCACCCCCAACAGACTGAACTTTGGATCACTGCACCCGATTAAAATTGTCTAGCGGCTTCTGTGTGTGAAAGAGTTAGTGAAGTGCATTCTTGGTCAGAATTGAGAAAATAGAACTGATACATAGAGGTAACTTTTGACTATTCATTGCGCTACTGCTGTTTTCATGGCAGATGAAACATTAAGCCCTAGCAGTATAATTGCACAGATAAGAATTTCTGCTCCCAAATACTGAAGAAACAGTGAAAACATTTTCTTATAACAGCATGTCATTGTACGTAGGAGACATGAATATGGCCAAGTCAGGCTGCACTTCCTTTTCAATACTGCCAAAATGACCAAGTCAGGCTAGCCTTAAACATGAGATGGAGATTTTTCTTTGCTGAAACTTTACAGACAAAAGCTTCAACTCTCCTGTGCACATGAATTTACCCCATATTTTCTGAAATTAACCCATATTTTTCTAGATATTAAAGCTGTACATGTTGTATATGCAAAATATATACCAGGCCTGGATAAAACAATATATATATGCAAAATATTGCATTTTTGTGTTTATTAAGAAGTAGTGAGTTTTCCTCATCCATCTGGCAAAGTAGCTCATAATAGATAAACATTCATGGGTTCCTCAATAAAAATAGAGAGAGAATTTTTCAGTGATGAAAGAAATGAAAGTTTTAGAATTTAAGAAACTGAAACCATATCAACAGTTTGACTTCTGTTTTGTATTATGTAACACGTAAAGGCATTTTATAATGTTAGTTGCCCAAAAGAATCTATGGATATACAACTTTATAAAAATCAGTTTAATTCTACTTTAACTGACCCTGCTACTTTAAATGTTTACAGAGAGAAGGAACTCTGACTGCTGTATGGAGTAGGCTTCAGAAGAGAAACTGGAGACATTGTAAAAAGGAACAAAAATGTTTGTCGAGACTAGAGTTATGCTGTTTCCACATTTTATTTTAATGCTAGCCTAAGTTCACTTAGGCTTGGTTTAAACCAGCGAACATCTCAATCTTTAAGTTACAACCGTTTCATTACTCCTGCTTAGACAAGATCAGTCTTTATGCATGAGGTACTTTAATAATATTGGCAAATCTGCATAATCCACACAATACGTAGTAAAATCAGTAATGTCTAGGTTTGTTTTCTGCCATATCTCCCCTTAAAGAAATTGCTTTCCAGGTGTGAATTTTCTGTGTAGAAAGTTAGTTGAGGACCACCACAGCATTAAAGTAAATATTTTCTTTTTTTTACAATGAGTTTTAGAAAGTTTTAAGACCAATTAGTGAGAAGTTGTCAGACTGCTAACAGAGATGACCTGGTACCAGATATCCGGCAACAATGCTGTGAGATTGAAAGGAAAATACATTTTTTTTTCTCTTTTCTTTTTTATACAATGTCTACTGGTAATTATGCAAATTTAAGACTAGCACTAGTTAAGGCAGTGGGATTCACATATGCCATGCCATTCAATATAATGGGGGGGGGGGTTGTTTGTTGATTGCTAACCTGCTGTAGAAGCCATAACTGTCAACTAATTCTGTATAAATCTAAACAGAATCGGGAACAAATTTAAGAATCAGGAACAAATTCAGAAATTATCAAGGACAAGCAGGTACACTTAATGTTAGTACTATTAACTTGAGACCTTAAAAGAATAGCGGGATGTGAATTAATAAATACTTTCTGAAGTAAAACAAGTCTGTTACTCTAAGTACTGCCATTATTGAGTGTAATCCGGCACCTTTTTTGCAAATGTCATTTGTTTTAGGAAGGATTAAGGACGACAGTCGTAAAATTTGAGAGAATATCAGGGACATCCCTGAAAACCGGGGACAGTTGAAAGTGTGATGGAAGCTCACCTTATAACCTGTATTTTTGGGTGGGACTGCCCCTTCAGAACAATGGCCATTCTTGTGCTTGTACTGGTCAAGGTCTGGGATTGAAATACTGGTCATGGCTTAGGACTGAAAGAGGCATTGAAGACCGGGATTATTAGCAATGGCTGGCAAAGGAACTTGGTGATTTCCTGTCTGAATGTGACAATCTTAAGAAAATGTTCCTCAAAAGATGTTACCCCCTTGCTCTGGTTAAAGAAATTATTGATGAAGTCCTTAAGAAAAGAGACAGTGGGTAGTTTAAACCTCTATTAAATAATACGTCCTAGGTAATTATTGAACCCACCCTCGAGGGGTTAGTAGTGAACAAAAGTACCCATCCTAATAATGAAATTGGAGTTACTATACATAATGATAACACTTGCATCTTTAAGTCAATCACAACCTAGTCAACAGATGCCATTTATTTGCGTGACATTTTATTGAAGAATTGGAACATATTGTTAGAAGCCCCCCCCCCCTTCATTAAACACAAGGTCAATGATAGTCCTGGTTTAATTTTTAAAAGGGGGAATAACCTGAAGGGCATTTTGGAAAATAATATAAAAGGGGATTTTTCCAATGTTGGCATGCTTAAATGTGGCAGATGTAACTTTTGTAAATTTATGAAAGTTACTAATACATTTTCCTTCAGCAATGCCACTTATAGAATCAGAGGTAGATACAATTGTGAAAGCTTTTGTATTTGTTGCCTTATGCCAATGTTGCCCAGGGTTTTATACCGGAAAAACCGAAAGACACTTTAAGCACAGAGTTTATGAATACCAGTATAATATTGGGAAACTCAATGTTACAAATGCTTCAGCAAAACATATCTTTGAAAACCCAGGCCATTTCTTCCACTATTTGATTATTGATAATGTTAGCAAAAATTCTAGGGGAGGACCTTGGGCCCTCCACTTGGAAGAAAGACAGCTTTATTGGCAGCTTAAGGTTAATGCATATGTCAATTTTGGTCTAAATGACCACTGCTCTCTCAAATGTATTTTGCATCTGAAATCTCTAGAGAGATGATGTATTTATTATATATATATATTTATTTTTAATGTTTAATGATTTGTATTGAATGGAATGTTTTGTAAATTTGTTATATGTATATTTACAATAGTCATTTTAATATACGTAATTGAATGTTAGTCCTAGGGAGTATGTGACTTTAAGAATGTTATAGGGGATGTGATGTCATAATTTTCTTGATTACTTAAACTGACTTTTCTTATTGGATTGTCTGAAGTTCTTACATTTGTTTTGGACGAAAACGTTTACTTTGAATGATTATAACGTTTTTTGGATGAACCTTGCTTTTGAGTTTTTGTTTTGATTATTTATTATTTGTCTCCATATGAAATCCTGACACTTTACTATCTTAGTACACCATTTTCTCCTGGCTTTAAAGGCTTTAATCACTATTCCTGGTAACTTTTCCCTTGGACTAACATAATAATGTTTTATCACATGATTATTATACATCCTTCTGCATTTCTCTTTGTCATCAATTTTTTACTGTCCTTGTTGGCAGTTTTGCTTTATCATTTTAAATTTTTTTCATTTGCATATGCTTTTTTTTGTTGTTCTTGTCTCCCAGAACTTTTTGTACTCTTATTTTAAACATTCTCACCGAGTAGCATCCTGCCATCACCCAGAATGATACCACAGTACAAGGACAAAATTATTGACTTCAACAATTGGCTAAGCTTCTGGTGTTATTCTAAGGGGATCCAGCATCTGTCTGCCTGGGATGACCGACAGACTGCAATGCTTTGCCAGTGTTGGCCTGCACCTGTCACCCTTGGGATTCTGGATACTGGCTAAGGCTCTTGCCACCCTTATAGTGCTTTTTTTTAGGCAAGGTTCAAAATGACAAATTAACCACCGTAATGGCTACAAGCAAACAAAATCTGAGGGTAATGCTACTCAATGCTAGAAGTCTAAACCTCAAAATGTACTCACTCGAGTCACTCCTTAAAATGGAGAACATTGATATCTGTACATGACTGAGACCTGGTTCAAGGCTCCAGAGAGCACCCCTGCATTACCAGGCTATAATTCACACCGCACCTTTCGGCCACCTAACCTGGACCGAAACACTAAAAGCAGAGGCATGTCCATATTCATTAAGAATATCCACACCTCCAGGCTAGTTGCTCAGCATAATGCATCCGAGATCCAAGTGCAATTAACTCTGGGAAAGACAACAATCCAAACTGTAGCTTGCTCAGATCACCCACCATGCCCCAGAATTCCCAATCCTCATTTCTTGATACACTGAAATCACCCACTATTAGGGTGTTAGGTTGTACCCTAATATTTTCCAACTACCCCACCATTAACTGGGAAAACCTACTCCTGTACCAACTCTTTTGCTCAACGTTTTCTGGAATTCTTAAATTCCAATGCCTTGGATCAACTTATCCACACCCCCACCAGGGGCAGCAATATCCTAGACCTGGTCATTACCAACATGGGTGACCCATGTTCTACAACAGAGGTCAATTCCTCATTGGTCAGATCCAACCACAAGCTAATCCACCTTAGACATCCTCATCCCGCCCCCACCCCCCATTAGGGAAACCACCGTAAAAAATTTCTCCAAAGCCAACTTCACGCTTCTCAAAACAGAAGTGGCTTTGTGCCCACTAAATGGCACACAGCAATGGTTATCCCACTCCACAAAGGGGGAGCCACCACGGACCCCAGGAACTACCACCCCATTATCCTGACGAGCCTGGTCTGCAAGGCCATGGAACATATCATGGAACTTATAAACAAAGACATTGATAATCTCCAAACTCTGGACCCCACCCATTTAGGGTTTGTAAAAGGCAGATCATGTTTCCTAAACCTGATAAACGTCTTTGAAGCAGTCACCAAAGCCGTAGACAAGGGTAAGGTGGTTCACACAGCCTATCTAGATCTTGCCAAGGTTTTCAACACCACCCCCACTCTGGAATTATAGATAAATGCACTGAAGTAGGTGTAAATCCCTATGTCACAAGATGGGTTGCCAACTGGCTCACTGACAGAACCCACACTGTGACAGTAGCGGACACCAAATCCGACTTCAGACCAGTGACAAGTGGAGTACCACAGGGTTCAGTCCTGGGTCTTTTGCTGTTAGCCTGTGCTTCAGAGAAGTAGATACCAAACACAGAAGGTCTTTGGCTAATGAAGTTCGCAGATGACTGCAAGCTAGGAGCCATATTCAAAACTCCTAATGATGTGGACATCCTACAAAAGGGCCTCACTGAAACAGATGCCTGGTGTCAAAGCAATGGCCTCAAGCTCAATGCCAAAAAGTGCATTATCAACCCCATTGGTAAAAACTCTGTCCCCATGAACTACCACATAGGCGGTAGTCTACTTGACACTGAAAGTATGAAACCTTGGGGAGCCAGGTGGACAGTAGCCTCTCCTTTGATAATCACATCACCACAGTAGTCGGGAAATCCTTCTACGTGGCACACCTATTTACAAAAGGTTTCTCATCCAGGAAAAAAGAGGTCATTGTTTCCCTCTACTCATCACTCATTAAACCCATTATAGAGTACAATGTCTCTCTTGGTATGTACCTCATAAGACATCTTCAACAACTGGAAAGGCCACAGAAATACCTCCTAAAGAGCATTACCAGCCTCAAACAGATACCCTACGCAGACAGTCTCAAAAAAACTCAAGCTTTACTCCGTTGCATATCGCCTACTCGGAGGCGATCTCTGCCAAACATACAAAGCTATGTCAAACCCAGAGCTGTTGGACATGCTCCACGTAAAGAAATCCCAATCCCTCCAAGCTACACGCTCTAGGGACCTAAACCTTGTTACGACAATAAACAGAACTTGCTGGAGGGATAGATTCCTGTCCCAGAGACTTCCCATACTCTGGAGCAAACTACCTATTTATATCAAACAAAGCTCCTCATTAGCACTCTTCAAGAAAACTTTTGATTGGATGGGAAATAGGAAATTCACCCCGGGGATCACTTCTGTGGCTCTGTTCAACAGGGGCACAGGAAAATAATTTTCTTGGGTGGCGAAAGCCAGGGTACCTTTTTGGCTAGGCTTATGTAGACTCTAGTGCCAATAGCCTAGTACCTACCTATGAACTACTAATTTATTATTCTCTTTTACCCACTTTAATACTCTGCAGAATAAACAACTGGATTTGGTAAAAACAATCATAATCACTCATACAATATACCTCTTTTTCACTGGGCTGTTCATCACTCGTATACAACACACCTCTTTTAACTGGGTTTAATCTTGAATCCCTTTTGAAAGAAAATGCTAACTGCACAATTTCCTTTTCATGGGCTCCTATAAACATTTGGCATATATGCTATTTTCCCATTTAATACACAATTCACCAAATAAACCCTTTTCCTGAATGCTAGTCTATACATTCTACACAGAAGACCGTTTTCTTTCATTTCTTTTATCAGACCATCCTACTGCATCATAACATTGTAATTTATTCCTAGTAAAACACTTAATTTATTGAAAAATATATCCCACATCTTCACATTGCCTATACCTTTAGTTTTGTCTTTAAAGGAGTTAGTAATGACCTTGAATAAACATCCATTCAAACAAACCAACACTTGCCTCCTCCATATTTTGTTCTTAGGAACCACAGCTATATTATCAAAACTACTGGACTCACTCCCTCCTTTTGCATCTATTATTTTATAAGCTACATCTCTCTATCGCATTCATTACCAGTGAAACAACATTCTAGTCATGGGACATCCTTGTCTTATAACACACCTTTATGCAGATACCCATTCACTAACACTCCTACTCTGTTGCTTTGATATGACGACATACACACAGACTTTATTTTATTACCCATACTTCTCTGTAACGTCCCACAAAGCATTATGTCATCCTGTATCAAACGCCTTGTAAATATCACCTATCATAAGTTTCACATCCTCCCTTTTAGTTATATCAGCAACAGTTTCTCTCAACGAACAATTCTTGACATCCCTTCTCTTTTTATACCAGCTATACTTTCATAAAATTCCTCAGCCTTCCTTCCATTCTCCTCTGCATTATTGTCATAACAATTTCATAATATATTTTATTTAGTGTGAATAGTTTCATAAACTCTCAGTACGTTTACATTTTACTCATTGCAATTCTTTTAATTTCTTGTACATTCTATACCCTATACCATCTGGGCCCAACATATTTTCCATATGCTATATTACAACCCTTATAATTTGCTCTCGTGTTCTTTTTATTCTCTCCTTTAACATTTTTTATTTCTCTTACTACACTAATAACCTCCTTTACTATTTTACCTAAATAAGCAGATATCTTCTCCCTTCACATTTGTAAATAATCTCTGCCTACTAAACCGTAATACCTTATTTTATATATTTTCCATGTCATAATGCTGTCTTGTATCCTTTAAATCATCCAGTACATTTCTATAAATTTTTCCAAACTTTACTTTTCTGTTCCATTTTTTACATCATCGTGCAATTAAAAAAACCTTTTGAAATTCAGTCCTCCATTTATGCCAACGTTTGTACAAGTCCTTCATGGTGATATGATCTTCGTTAACTGCAATACTTCCGACTCTCCCATTTGATCCTTACATTTCTGATTTTATTTTTCCCATTCCCATTCATGTTTTAATGTAATTCTTTCTTCCATCACCTCCATCAGTGGTCTGAAAAAAAACTATCTGCTTTCTCCTAGCCCTTCAAGAATGTCAAAAAATCATTTTCAGATCAAGTGCCCCCCCCCCCCCCCCCATAATCCAATTGCCTTTTGTTCCACACAGATAATGTATCGCATGTCATCACCTCATGCATTTTTTTTTAAACATTGTTCCCCTTGGATCACAAAGTCCCATGCAATTATAATAATGTTGACCTCCATCTAGTCTAATATTTGATGAAACCGATACCCTTTCCTTGCTAGTTATATGCATATAAAGTTATAATTCTCTAAACATCTTCTCTCCACCTGACATCACAAACCGTTAACCTTCCTATCTTTAACAAAGTTACATCTAGTATTTTCACTGTTTTAAACAGCGACTCAAACAATGTTCCCTTCCCAAGTTCCATATAATATTTCCACCTCACAGTTTTTTATTTGCTCTTTCTTCACTTGTCGGGAATCCTCCATCCTGTAACAGAGTAACATCATCGCATTTCACCACCATTGTGCGTCCTTGAACGTCATCACATTTCGCCACCATTGCACGTCCTTGTGTAGGTTTTCTTCCCTTTCCTCTCATTTTTCATTTACTGTTGACAATCCATCCAAACTTGTCCTTTTTTTTACACAACCTGCAATCAAGTACACACCTTCTTGCTGTAGGTCTTTTCTCCCCACACTGATTAAATTATACCTCGTCACAATACTTAATTAAATAAGAAAAGTCCCCACAAAACAAACGTAAATTAGGCTGACCAGCATATCTTAATGTCCCTCTCTGATCAGCCACATAATAACACTAGGCAAGTGCTTCCTTATGTTCCTTTTGCATTTGAAAACCGCTCCCAACTACCATCCTTCATTCCTTAAGTTTCTGTTCTTTCTAACTTTCACAATATTATCAAAAATTTCACGCAGACCTCCTTGCATGCATTTTTAACATTGTCTTCCAGTTCATGTAATTGTTGTATGGATAAATGTCCTTTTTGTTAAACAGTTCCAGAAATGTCCTCATTAGTCCATCAGTTTTAAATGCAAGTTACAAACGTCCCTGTCCCAGTAAGTATAAACTATATTGAGCTTTTTGAGCTTTAAAACCTAGAACAGTTGCCAAACTGTCCCATAATGTGATATCTGTCCATTAGTGTCATTTTTTTGTTCTTATTCTCTGTTGGTCTACTCTCATTTTTGGCCTGCTGTCACTGCTGTGTATGTCTTAGTTGATACTTTATCTGCTACTACAACACCAGACACCTTCTCAGTTTGTTGCTTTCCTCATTTTACTTTGTCACTGCTGCATCCTCAGCTGCCACATCCCTTGGTTCCTTTCTGACATAACTTTTTCAGAAGTGCTGCTGATGATCTGCCATCTCACTCCATGAAACACCAAATTGATACCGGAGTCCGCATGCTGTATTATTTTTAACAGAGTATCATCTGCAAGTTATCTGCACCTCTTCAACAGACTTGTTTACTTTTCCTTAGAGACAGCAAAATGCTGCTTGTTTGTAATGTCCACCACACAGGAATCTTTGTTTTATATTCTGAAGCCTTCAGCACCTAGCAGAAGTGTGGGAACTGCATGACCCACAGTCCAATCGAAAAGTTAACTGCATCAGTGGGCATGAGGAGTAAATCCTTTGAGATTTGCACCTTCTTCTGGTATTATTATTTAGAAGTCTGCGTCAGTGCTCCAGGTAGAACTCTTATCTTTGCTGCAAGAAGGTGCAGGTTCTGTTCCCACACCAGGTAGATGGATTGCTGACACTGTGAAGGGGTGCTTCAGTCTTGAGTACATTATCCTTTGGATGAGATTTTAAATAGAGGTCCCATCTAGTTGAGTTGGTGACATCTCAGGTGGATGTAAGAAGATTCCATGACTCCTATTAAAAAGAGCGGGTAACGTTCCCCAACGTCATGGCCAAATTTTCTGTAGTAGTATAAATATTCCCTCCCATCCCCCTGAAAAGAGGCTACTAGCCTAGGACTAACTTGGTCAGTAAAAGATAATTGAATCTTACAATTTTAAGATGTACTCAATTAATATGAGTATTTTTTTTTTTCTCTAGCTATCTACCTGTCTCTGTGTTTAGAACTAATAAAGAATAATTGCACATTGTTGCTAAAATTTGTTTGTTAAAACAGTTTATTGTAGTTTTACAGCTTATATTTAATTCAATGCATTTTGTTGGTGACGGCCCTCCCTTGGCCTTTAGTGCACATGGATTCTTCCCATTTGGAGTTTCCTGGTAGTTATCCATTTGTGGATATGTGCTTCTGTACATTTATGTATCTGTCTGTCTGTTCATTCTTTCAGTTTTCTCTTGGAGTGCCATAGCTTCATCACTAGGATCTGACAACTGAGATACATAAATCAAAATTAATTGGGGGTCTGTGCAGGAGAGAAGATAAAAATGCCCCAATTCTGTCGTTTTGAAAACTGACTACCACTCTTTTCTGCTACAATTGAAATTTAAATTATACTCTCTAATTTTCAAACCAGTTGAAGAAAAGCAGATTAGAGCCTGCATTTTATGTACCAGTTCTTTATAGCTAGAGAAATCTCCCACTGATGAACGTCCATGGTATAGTGACACAGACTCTATGAACGTTTTCAAAACCATAAGACAAGTCTTGCAGTATGTGATTTCTTAAATACTAGATGTACTCAACTAACAAAGGTACCCTTTAATCTGATTTTTGGACTCTCTCTCAGATCTTTCGTTGTTAAATTACTGTTCCGTCAATATTTTATTCATGTTCTAACTTTTCTGTTAATCTTTGATGCTGATCCAGAAGAGAAAAGATGATATTTTTTGCCTTGAATCAGTGTCACATAGAGCAGTGTCCAACCTATGATCTTCTTTTTCCTTTGAAGATAGCAGCTGCTTCAGTTTATGCTGAAAGTAGTAAAAAGTAGAAGCAATCTGTGTGCATCACCTTTTACTGGAATGAGAAGGCTTTCATTTTAATAGCATAATTTGTTGACCTTTGTAGTGCTCATTAAATCACAAGATAGGGCTCATTTACCACTACCTGTTTTTTTTTTTTTTTTTTTTTAATGAATATTTTTTCTGAGAAGCCCTGTTGTATGAAAAGCTCTGTTTTTGATAACTGCCAGCTAACCACCCACTCAAGCTTGTTGGCTTGAAGTGCCTGCCTCATTTAAAGGGCAACACGTATTCTATATATACCTTGGTCATAGCTTATAACATTTGTAAAGCACAGATTAATTTGCCAAACTTTCAACCGTTTTTGTAATTAAAATGCAGTCCCAATAATAATGTGCTGCTGCATTACCAAGTAACCCCTATTAAGTGATATGAATGAAACCAACAGCAGTATGTCAGCTATTTGGGAGTAATGACTAACTGCTTTATTATTATTCATGGAATGGTGTTGATATTTAAATGTTATTGTTGGTTAAAGCACTAGGCCTTTTGCTGCAGGCTGCCACCATCAGTTTTCATGTACTCTGTTATTACTACAGTGGTATACCTCTCAAATGTTCAGATTACTTGCGTTAAAAGGTTGAGAGGCAGATTACAGGGGCATTGTACCTATTAACATTTGTAGTTCACTCTTTCAGTACTATGTTCTACTTTCTGATATCCACTGAAAAGTTTTTTGCTTATTTTTATTAATCGCTTCTAGCAATTTATATATAGCACTTTTTATTGCCTGCTGCATACTTTACTGTATTTTATTGCTATTAACTAATCTGCATGGTTAAACTAAAATTGTCTGCCTTACAGGGCCTGATAAATAGGGTTTTTACTGTCAGTTTGTAAAGCTTTTTAGCTAGTTTCACTGTGTGAAAGGTATTGACGGGAAATTTTCTCTATTTGTTAAGCACCTGTTTGTTCTGATTTCCTGCCAAGGAGTGTATCCTATAACTGATTTGTTTGCAGTTAAAAGCATTCTATAGAGTCTCTTTGCTCCTTTTATCTGTTTAAAATCTTTAATTTCATGGCTCACTGATGTTATTCTGCTGTGATGAACATTTCTGTAGTGTTTTAAAAGAGTGTAGGCTAGTAACTGTAGTATACTTGGTGGCTTTGCAGTTGCCCACCCCTACTGGAAATTTGATCTGTGACACCACTCCCAGTCTAGTGTCATTAACTCATTCTGCCTAATACAGAGACAACATTTGAGAAGGCCAACCCACTTAGTTTCCTAACCTTGAATTATCTTCTGCTTCTCCTCTCTCCCTTTATTAAAAAAAAAAAAACTTTGCTAGATTCTCCCTGTGTTCTGCTTAACTGTAACAAAAAAAAATGACTCTTGTTTCCTGCCTTTCCTGTATTAGTCTAGTCCAGATAGAGATTTGCTGCATCCATAACTGTTTGTAAGCTTCTGAGTCCCCAGGCCTGTCTGTGTTGGATAAGGAGTGGGTTCTGGCCCAGAAATTGTAGTTATTGGCCATTTGGGCAGTTTTCCATCTCTCTCAACTTCCTGATTTAAAAACCTGCATTTGCACTTGTTTCTTTCCTGCGACTAGTCTAGTTCAGATACAGATTCTTAGCTTTAGCACTTGAATTTGCTTATTCGTGCTCAGCACTTATTCAGAACTTGTAAGCACTAAAGCTAGAAATTATTACAGCACTCAAACTTCCTCATTACCTAGAGGAAAACCATTTTTGTACTTACTTTCCTCACTTGCTTACATAAACAGCTCTTGTACTCACTTTCATCACTTGTCTAGAGAAAAATAGTTTTTTATTCAGGCATGTCCAAGGGTCAGCTCCCAGTGTTCTCTCCTGTCTATCTGATGAATCTGGGCATCTTGGGGCAACGTAGCAATTACCTCATGTACACAGACAACCTTCTCCTACAACCCAACACTACAACCTATGAGAGATGCACTTATCTAGCCAAAGTGGAGGTAAAGCTCTCTCCAACCAAGCCTGAACTTGACAGTTAAGAGGAGAAGGTGAACACTTGCACCACGCTCATTACATAGTCCCACTAAAGCTACACCACCAAAATCCACACATAGAAACACAAAAACATTCACGGAGGCTCTCAATAATAATCTGCCCAAGGAACAGAGACCTCCAAAGCAGAAAAGCAAGCAACCTCCACCCCCCAAAACCCAAATGACATAGCCCACAGACTCAGTGTCACTCGACCACAGCCCATAAGGCAAAACAATGTACCCAACACACTAGTCATAGTTTGACTCTCTATAGTCAGGCACACTGATGTCCCACTCACTAGGCTAAACAAGGTTACTGTCAGCTGCCTGTCGGGTGCCAGGATCCGCCACATAACCCATGCACTCAAGTCACTTCACAAGTACAAATATGACTCTGTCATTGTCCATGTTGATGTAAATGACCAGAGACGTACCTCCCTGGACTAGAAGTCTAAATTTTAAAATGCACTCCCTCGAGGCACACCTTAAAATGGATAACATCAATATCTGTGCAGTGAATGAGACCTGGTTCAAGGCTCCAGAGAGCACCCCTGCATTACCAGGCTATAACTCGTATCACACTTCGGCCATCTAACCTGGACCGAAACACCAAAGGCGGAGGTGTGTCCATATTTATTAAGGATATCCACACCTCCAGGCTAGTTGCTCAGCATAATGCAACTAACTTTGGGCAAAACTGCAATCCATATTGTAGCTTGCAAAAGATCCCCCAGGATTCCCACTCCTCTCTTCTTGATATACTGGAAAATATTCGGGTTCATCCAAACACCCTAATAATGGGCGATTTCAACTACCCCACCATTAATTGGGAAAACTATTTGTGTACCAACTCCTTCGCCCAACGCTTTCTGGAATTTATAAATTCCATTGCCCTGGATCAACTTATCCACACCCCCACCAGGGGCAACAATATCCTAGACCTAGTCATTACCAACATGAGTGACTGGTGTTCCACACCTGAAGTCAACTCCTTGTTGGTCAGATCTGACCATAAGCTAATCACCCTAGATATCCATATCCAACCCCCCCCCCCCCATTAAGGAAACCATGGTAAAAAAAAATTTCCAAAGCCAACTTCATGCTTCTTAAGACAGAAATGGCAAACTTCTTGGCACCCATGCAGATGGACAATACAGTTAAGACTGCTGAATCCTACACAAATGCACTGTATAAGCTCTTACATGAGTGCATGGATCGTGCTATCCCAAACAGAGCTAAGACGCTATCCTCCCAAAAAAAAGAAGCCAATCTGGTGGTCCCCTGCCATAAACAAACTTTACAACAGAAGGAAGACACTGTTGCAAAAGAGTAAAATCCCATGAGTGGAGGAGCTCCCTGTTTAGCCTCGGTAAGAAAGTGAGATCCCTTTTAAGATCCTCCAAAGCTAGCTATGAAAACAAAATCGGCACTGATTCTAGGGACAACCACAAAGCATTCTATAGTTATGTCAAGAATCTTGGTGGCAACACCCAGATCTGCTCAGAGTTACAGCACAATTACACGAAAATTATAGAACCAACTGATATTGCCAACATCCTGGCAAATGGGTTCAGTGCTAACTTTACCCCCCACTCACACCCTAAAGGGCCCATATCTATAAAGGAAGAATGCAGAGTCCCTGTAATCATAACTATGCAGGTAAAAGCTGCAATCTCTAAAGCCAAAAACACAGCATCCATGGGACCAGATAACATCCCAGGCTGCTTTCTACACGAACTTCAGAACGAACTGGCTCCCCACCTAAGCACCATGTTCAATCATAGCCTCATGTCAGGCTTTGTGCCCACTGAAGTTATCCCACTCCACAAAGTGGAGCCACCACTGATCCCGGGAACTATCACCCTATTACCCAGACAAGCCTGATCTGTAAGGCCATGGGAATGTATCATCATGGAACTCAAAAAAGACATTGATAACCTCCAAAATCTGGACCCCACCCAGTTCGGGTTTGTGAAAGGCAGATCATACATCCTGAACCTGATTGACTCAGTAAGGTGGTTCACACAGCGTATCTTGACCTTGCCAAGGCTTTCAACACCATCCCCCAGTCTCGAATTATAGCTAAAGTCACTGAAATAGGTTATAAATGACAAGATGGGTTGCCAATTGGCTCACTGACAGAACCCACACTATAAAAGCTGCAGACTCCAAATCTGACTTCAAACCAGTGACAAGTGGAGTACCGCAGAGTTCATTCCTGGGACCTCTCCTGTTAGCCTGTACTTCAGAGAAGTAGATACCAAACACAGAAGGCCTTTGGCTAACAAAGTTCCTAGATGACTGCAAACTAGGAGCCATATTAGAGTCCCCAAATGATGTGGACATCTTAGAGAAGGGCCTCAATGAGACAGATGCCTGGTGTCAGAGCCATGGCCTCTAGCTCAATGCCAAAAAGTGCATTATCATCCCCTTTGGTAAAAACTCTGTACCCATGAACTACCACGCAGGCAGCAGTTTACTTAACACTGAATGTGTGATAAGAGACCTTGGGACCCAGATGGACAGTAGTCTCTCCTTTGGTAATCATATCACCACAGTAGTCAGGAAATCCTTCTACATGGCACACCTAATATCAAAAGGGTTCTCATCCAGGAAAAAAGAGGTAATTGTTCCCCTCTACTCGACACTCATTAGACCCATTATAGAGTGCAATGCCCCTTCTGGAATGTACCTAACAAGACATCTGCAGCAGCTAGAAAGACCACAGAAGTACCTCACAAAGTGGATTGTTGGCCTCAAACAGATGCTGTACGCTGACCATCTCAAAAAAAACTCCAGCTTTGCTCTGTAGCATATCGCCTACTCCAAGGTGATCTCTGCCTAACATATAAAGCTATGTCAACAACCCATGGCTGCTGGACATGCTACAGCTAAAGAAATCCCAATCTCTCTGAGCTACACGCTCTAGGGACTTAACCTTGTCACCACAATAAACATGACATGCTGGAGGGATAGATTCCTGTCCCAGAGACTTCCCATACTCTGGAACAAGCTACGCATCTATGTCAAGCAAAGTTCCTCATTGGCATTCTTCAAGAAAATCTTGAGTGGATGGGAAATGGGAAATACACCGCAGGGATCACTTCTGTGGATTTGCTCGACATTGGCACAGAAAAATAACTTTCTTGGGTGGCGTAAGCCAGGGAACCTTGTTGGCTGGGCTTACTTAGGCCCTTGGGCAGATAGCCTAGTACCTACATGTGAATCTATAAAATAGTATCCGCTATTTTTTAATCCTTTAAACTATCTCTGTGGTATCCGCAGGTTTTGCAATGAGTAAGCTGGTAAGGATCTGCATTGTTTTTTATGCAAGTAACTTTTAATATGCACACAGTTAGTACACCATCTCCCACCACGTGTTTAGCCCATTCATTTACATTTGGTGACCATATCTGTCTGAGAGTTGAAACATTACTATGTGGTCATGAAAGCCAAAATACTTCTGAAGTACTGCACAGCATAAAGGGTTCTTTTCAGTCAAGTTGTTACTACATTTGATCAGTGACTTTGCAGAAAAAAAAATTTGGGAAAGTAGTAGCTAGTACACACAGTATACGAGACATAATTATTTCAGGTTTTCTGAAGCTCCTTGAGTCCAGTCCAAGGCTTTATGTCACTGAATTTTAACACTGTATGACACATGTCAGCATGATTCTCTGTAATTATATTTGGAATTTGATTCGTGACAGGATGCATTAAACCAGAAATGTCTTCCACAATCTACAGGTGCTGTTGGTCTAGCTACACATAACTAGCACTCTAGCACAGAGCAAGATATGGTCCTAGTAAAGTCCACTGTTGCGGGATTGTCACAGCAGCTTTTTAAATTAGTGTCATGCAGTTGTGGGTTTTGATTTTAAAAAGATAGCACCCACATAATTCAAAGTTTTTATCACCCCAACTATAAGGATGTTTTCTCTTCCTGCTTGTTGAATGATGATGAGTGCACGTGCCAGGGATAACATTTACAGACCTTGCTGTCAGAAAAAACAAATAGTCATACATGATCAATAAGTAATTTTTCTGTTCACATAACCTGATGTAAAGTAGTTATTTGTTTTTGGTTTCAGCATAGTATTCTCTGAGACATGCATTTCTGAGAGTGCAGATAGGAATGTATTTTTGTACATTTTTAAAATAATGTTTCGTCTGCCCCATGTTTCACACAGCTGTTTATAATAAACACTTGTTCAACATCAGAGAAAGTTGCCTTCTGCAACAATTTATTTTTCACATTCATAATATACACATTCTTTCCCTGTTGTTTAAGCCAAAGTATTCCATTTATTGTATTTCTGGTGCAGCCTACTAGTATGACACACTTCCTAAACAGCCTTATCTTGTTTAGGGTTTATTTGATGCATTATGCAACTGGTATTTGCTGGTTCATTAGTGTTCAGGATATGATTTGTTTGTGTGCGAGCCACCATTCTCCAGTCTGAACAATGGATAAATGATGGAAGTATGGTCACCACGCCATAAAGTTGCCCTGCTGCTGCAGCTCCACAGGAAGTTATGTTATTAGCCATAAGGACTTTGGTTAACCTTGCACTTGACACACATTCTGTTACTATTTTTTTGAGCTCATGAACACACACTCACGCTTCCTCAGAATCTGAGTATGTTTACCTCACTGGCACATAAAGTTACGATGTTTTGCAGTATATGGGGGGGGGTTCTGTAAGTTGCACAACGCTGCCTGCTTTGCTTCCTGTTTATGAAAGTAAGCTGTCAGAGTTGCTGATGATTAACATCTGCTTGAACTGTTTGTGCATGAATCTGACTCTGCATGACTTCTCAAAGTAATTGTACCTTTATTGGCACTGTGTGTTCCAGCTCTCTACTTTGCTACTGAGTTTACTTTTCCACATACCCACTAAAAAAGCATGAATATTTTGTCCTTTGGTTTTCCACTAAATCTGCATTTTCATGTCACCGTTTTGCTACATGGTCATTAAATTACTATTCTTGCATTTAATGATGCATGCAAACACAAGTGAGAGAGATCAATTATTGCATGCCAAGGATTTAATTTGATGTGATGCGTATGCAGTCTGGATTGCAAAGCCCAAAGGCACTGAAATGCATCGCCTTTGCAGCTAGTGACCGTTCACTCATTTTCTCGTCTTGCTAGGTACTCTCATTGCTTTTCAACTGTATGTGCCCTGCAGATTACCTGCATGTCCCAAACTATAGTTACATGTCTGCATCCAGGATTTATGTTTTTGCTAACAGTGTTGCAACAGACTGCTTTACAGAATGTTGACTTCATTAGCAAAACAGAGTCTGCACAAAATGTGTCCTTGTGCTAGTAAACTCTTCATGAACAAAGCCTAGAGTGTAGCCTATTTTATAGAAAATTTAAGCATCTAACTTTATACTGGTAAACTGCAGTATATAAAAATATTTTGAGCCCACCACTTTAGCAGAGCTATCTTGCATTGTTCTATAACCATAGTCATCATCCTTCTGGGTTTAACTACAATATTACTAGGCCTGTTGATGCAGCCAATCGGCCCCTCTTCTGCTGTGTGTGTGCGCTCTGACTTAAACTGCTTGGAGTTTGTAAATGCCACATAGCGTGATTGCCAAGGTCCAGAAATGCTTCTACAAGGTCTGTTTTAGTAACCTTCATTGCTCTCATCATTTATGGTTCTCTAGCTGTTGAATATTTAACCAGACCTTAAATATAAGTTTGAAGAAAAAAAAAAAAATTCAGTCTGAATTTACTGCAAGAAAAACTGCTATTGACACCGTGAAATATATATCTGGTAATGACACTGTATGAGAGCAAATGTTTACTTAAATTATATACTCCAAGGCAGAAAGGCCTAACCAAATAACATGGCTGTATCCCCACAGGTGCTTCATAGTTGCATTGATTTGCAGTGAGGAATTACTATGCTTGTCATAATGTAGTTAATGCTGTTAAAAGCTGATTAGATAGCTACACACACACACTGCAGTACAAGATTATAGAAGTATTTATCTGAGGATGACAGCACCACATCCTGTCTGTGGAAGGGGGATGGTGCTGGTTATTTAGTGCAACACTTCCACTCTGTAAGTACTATTTGGGATTTGCAGCTTGAGCTCTGGAGCTTAGTTATTGCTAAGCTCAAATTGTACTGCTACCGTTAAGCCACAGGGTAGCTTAGCTCAACCCTCCATTTCTCAATGAGCCACAGCTTTTCCTGTATGTAACAACATGACAGCTGTCATTGGACCAAAAATGTGTGCTTTATGCACTAGATTCTGCATTGTAATATCCTTTTTATATTGTACATAAAGCACTGCCTGTTGTAATGTTTGCTAAAGGTGTCATTCAAGTCTTAACATGAAGTCCTTATCCATTGTTTGGCTATAGTTTTATTTGAATGTAGAAACCTGCATTCTCATGAATGTTTTTCTTTCTGTTTACATTGACTGATGTTATTTTGAAAGAGAGAGAACATAATTTGTGACTGTTTTATGGCACTAATTTCAGAGATCAGTAACCATATGCGAATACCTTGGATAGTCATTTGGGGAATTGCCAGAGAAATGACTTTTCGTAGATTAAGACTGTGAAGCCAGAAAGGACATGGAGTGTGCATAAATAAATAACACTACTTGACCAGCCTGACAGTGCCGTCAGTATGTAGGGCTGGGACGTGGGCACACAAACACGATCAGCAACAGTTTGATGGTCCCTTCTTGCTTTCACTTATTCATTTTCTTACTGCACGTTCATGGCGTACATCGTACACTGTCCACCTGTGCTTGGAGAGGAGGAGTCCATGCACAGGTACTGTCCAGGTGGGGAAACCCTCCCAACACAGTCCCAACAGGGAGATGCCAGACAAAAGATTTATTAGAATCTAGTCTCTAGGGGCAGAAAGAGCCTGAATTTAGCTGTGGAAGCAAAAAGAAAATTTATTTATTTATTTTACATTTATTTATTTATTTTACATTTGTTAACCGGGTTAGTCTGGCT
>NC_056743.1:61012813-61137813 GCF_019279795.1 Protopterus annectens | reverse complement strand
GCAGTTAGCTTAGTACTAACCTATGAAACTATCAACTATCAACCATGTGTATGTGTGTTGGGAGAATAGCTTTTGTCTTCTGGAAGGCTTATTGTAATAGTTATGTATATTGCTGCATTTTTTGTGTAAAGACATTGTCACTAAAATGCTTAAGAGTTTTGATATTATTGGACTAGTTGTCTTAAAACATTTGTTTGAAATGCTGTCCCAGATAGTCACCCCCTTTTTCTTTTTGTTTTGCAAAGCAGTTTTATTTGACTTTACCAAAATGTACCAAAAAGATATATACCTATTGTGCTTGTTTATTACCCTATTGTCTTAACTGTCATGTAGAAGGCATTTAGAAATCATAAGGCAGAAATTTTGTGTAGGCATGAGACAGTGTGTTTTAAAGCCAAGCTTCAACCTTTCGTATACCAGTAAGGAAGACTCTTAAGGAATACAACGTGAACGGTATTTGAAACTATACATAAGCAAAGAAGAGCAGTAACAGGTAAACGGGATTGACTTTGCAATCCTGAAATGACAAGTGTTGTAACCTGTGTTATTCCAGGTATGTGTTGCATGGCACTGGAGTTGAAATTCATTAGTACCTAACCTTGTTTTTTTCAATCAGTTTTG
Organism: Protopterus annectens; assembly: GCF_019279795.1. Classification (NCBI taxonomy): domain Eukaryota; kingdom Metazoa; phylum Chordata; order Ceratodontiformes; family Protopteridae; genus Protopterus; species Protopterus annectens. Next base: position 61,137,192 of record NC_056743.1, on the reverse strand, counting down.
TTATTTTTGACTTTGTATTGTATTTCATAAATGTCCTTGTTGTCTTACCTTAATGGTACTAAAAAAAATTGTGGATCTTCAATGATTGCATATCTGATATCTTGTTGTTTGAAACATACTGCCCCATCATTGCTGCATGTGCAATTTGCTGCCTATTGAATTAGGTTTGCTTGAAGACTGGTTATGTAATGACTGCATCCATCCATCCATTCATTTATTTAAAGTTGTTAACCAGTCAAGTGCACTGCACAAGTGAACATTTTCATGCATGACCCAGACCTAGATTTAAAGCTACATTCAAATGATTAAACTTTCAAGGTTACATATATAGACTTTAAAGCTGGTAACCCATGGCCGTCACTGTCCACATCAACTTACTTTGATATAAGGCAAAATTTAATATTTGTTTATCAAGTATGTGTATAACCAATGGATGTTTAATCATTTGAATGTAGCCTTCAGTTAGGCTTGGGTCATGCCTGAAAATGGTTAATAAAACAGTGCACTCCTCTGGTCAGCAAATTTAAATAAATGTATGAATGTGGTCACTGTTACATAACCCTTATCTTTAGGCAAATCTAATTTTGAAGGCTGCAAATTACACATGCAGCAGTGATGGAGCAGTAGGTTTCAATCAGCAAGATATCTTGTGTGCAATTGTTGAAGGTCAACGAGTTTCCATGCACATCAGGTTTAAAGTTATATCAGTTCTGGTCTTCAAATGCTTGTCTGAAAGATGCTGAACTCTGTAACGTGTAATTTTTGAGTCTTTCATTCATATGGTTGCCTGAAAGATCACTCTCAAGAGATTTAGAATAAGGACATTACATTAAGTTTCACTATCCAAAGTATGTACAATAAATTTCAGCATGACCTTGCAGAATGGGTTTCTGTGGCAACATTCCTGTGCAAGAACAACATTTTAAGCCATCATCGGTGAAATGATAATACAAAATATATATTCACGGCATGTCTACTCTTTGCATTGACAGTAATTTAGTATTTATAATCCTATAGCACAACTAAACCTCTTTGCAAGCACATAAGTCTTTGCTGTATTAATCATGCATGTAGACTCTGGTATAATAAGTCTACATTATGTATTTAAATTATTTAACAAACTTGATCTGTCAAATGCATGTCTGGCAGATTTGTACAGTACGGAAGATATTTTGAGTTGATAATCAGCTTCAGGCTTTAGTCTTGAGTTTGAATGTTTTTAAGTCCTCCTCCTTAACTTATGACCATTAGGGAGTCACTAAACCAGGCTCTGCTACTGGAACATCCCTGAAATGAAGCACAGTGCATTTACCCACATATCAGATTCTGGTTAAATAAACTGATCATTATTTTTAACTTTATGCTCTTTCTTAGAATTCATTTTTTCTCTTTACAATTCCAACTGAGGTGAAGTCATTAATTTTGGGCAGGGTATGGTTAAATGTGAGTGATGTGAACTTTAACAATGGTTGCACTTCTAATGCCAGACAACAGTGTATCAGTTCCCTTGCATTAATATTTTGAAATACTAAGTTAATGCTGAATGCAGATTATCCCCTTACCTTGACAGTCAGTAAATGCAGCCAAGATTAGCTACACCAATGCTTAAACTGCTTGTGGCCAAGAAGCAAGCTGGTAAGGCAAAACTCCATGGTTTTCTTGACTTGAGTGCCTTAACATTTATAATGATAAAAGGCACATCCCCCAAGTCTGGTGGAAAACTTGCTGCAATAAAGATACATGGATATCATTGGCATTTTACATACGCGCGCACACATGCGTAAATCTAGTGACAATGTGCCAGTTGTTATCACCTTTCATAAAGCCGACAAATTAATAAACAGGCAAGCAAAAGTAATACTAGGAAAGGAGGATTCCTTGTCCTTGGAAATACACTGCCAGTTGTCTCTGACTTAGAGAGTGTAGAGTACCCAAATGAAAAGGGGACTGCCACCCCCCCCCCCACGAGGTATATTGATCATTAAGATCGTTGGTAACCCATTGACAAAGGGTTGCTGTTCTCATCTGCTGACTTATTTATAAGGTATGAAATCATGATCACTGCAAGTTTCTGTTGAGCACTGTACAAGAATGATTTGATCATCGGGGTCTCGTGTATTTGTGCGGACAGTTACTCATCACTCCATAACTTGCACAGCGAATATATTCCCATTGGAATATACTGATATGGAACTCCATTCCTAAACCTTCTAAATTCTGATGCCATCATGAACATTACTCTGTAAAAAGGCTGACTGTTGCTTCAGCATTACTGCTACTTAATCTCTGTATATCTGCTGTATACAGGACAGAACAGGGCTACTCGTGGATGACCTTAGCTGGTACCATGTAATTGTGTGACTATAACATTATTATGTGTTCTTTGAACTACTTTGTTATTGGTAATTGTACCAGTTTGGTGTGCATACACCTGGTGCCATCTTACAGTAATGAGGTCATAACAGGAAAAGGGACATAACGGCTTATATCATTTATCTGCAAAATAAACAGTGTTATTTTAGAAAAAATAGTTCAACTGCAGAATCAAGTAGATGACCTTTATTTGATATATATACTTAGATTTTTTTTTATGTTTACTGGCAAGCATATCAAATAACAAAAATCTTTTAGAATTCAGTTATATTGCCTTTCTAAGAAAAATACATTCATCTTCAAATGGAAAAAAAATTCCACAAGTTTGATGATGACCTGATGGTGGTGGCTGAAAGAGGTGCGAGTGACCTGAGTTGCAAAACTCAGGACATGCTGAGTGACCTACTTGAGCTTGATGTACTTTTGTCAAATGCAGGTAAAATGCTGACCCGAGTAGAATCCCATCCTCACCCAAAATGATGCCCAGAAACCGTGAAGATAATTGGCATTAAGTTGCTAAGCCGGTGGTTGTCACTGTATTTGGTTTATTATGTATAAACTTGAAATAAGAGGATTAGCAACACATCGTACTTTGGCAGGAATGTCCTTACCTTTTGTTTCTTTGGCCAGTGCACAGAATCCATGAATTGCTGTGCCCATAGTGACTGTTTTAGGTAAAGGTAACATTCCAAGATAACAAAAAGGCTGCAGTAAATTCCAATCTGGACTGCAGCACCAGGGTTGCTCTGCTCAACACAAAAAGTCTTGAACCGTAATTTGTTGGATCTCCAGGCCATCCTGCAACTTGAACACGTGTGTTTCTGTTTTGTAACACAGACTTCAGTGTAATGACAGTCCTCCTCCTTTGCCAGGTTTCAGCACCTGCCATGCATTTGCATCTCCTGGAAACGGCAAGGAAAGGATCAACGTAGTTGTCAGACACCCTATTCCCATTGTACTGATTTCCCATAACCCACAAACAGATCTTAATTTGGTTGATTAGGGTTATTTACAGTTCAACTATCATTTAGTAGCCTTGCTGTAGGTCACCTTGCATTTTCCTAGAGAACCCTACTCAAGTAAAAATAGCTTTGTTAATAGAGGAGTTGTGTGATTGTATGTATTTCTATTTGTTCCAACTGTAAGTGGGCTAGTCTGTTGACTCATTTCAGCTGTGAACTGGGCTCAAGTGAATGACAGTAAAGCACAGCAAATTTAGACAAGTGCAGACATAAAATTTAAAGTACATAACTGTACCTATGAGAAATTATAAACAACATGTGAAATGTTTGAATAAAAAAACTATTGGTATTTATATTTGATATGTACTGGGGGGTATTACAAATTAAGTTGAAACAAAACTGATGTTTACAGTTGATACAGATGAGTAAGGCAAACACATTAATAGAAATGGCCATTAACTATTGTCTTAACTGCAAGTGGATTCTGACATGATTTATAAGCACGTTTTTAAACATCAGTCTCTTGGGTTTTAATTTCATTGGTTCATAGGTTGTTACTAGGTTAACAGCCATAAGAGTCTTTATAAGCCTAGCTGTGCACCCCAACCCAATTTTGTCTCAGAGTACTTTGGGTATCTATTAGGAGGGGGAGTATGTCAGCAATGATGTAGCCAAAGGACATGTGGAGGAATGACAACTGAAGAACATTATACTTACTGATTTGCCTCTGTCCATCAGAGACATGGGATCCAGACTGGGGGTGAATTTGATTTCCAATCCAGTGGAAAAGGTTCCATTTGAAAAGGGTCAGGGGTGAACTATGCTTCACGTAGATGGGAAACCTCTTCCATAACACTGGAATCCTTTGAGTTGCATATCTGTCCCTCCAGCATGTTCTATTTGTCACACGTGAAGCTCAAATCCTTTGCTGTAGTGTTTCTAGTGCTGTTTGTTTTGTAGTTGTGCAAAAGGTTTATCAGGGCTCGATCTGAGTATTCCTTATAAGCCAGGCATATATCACCTGTCAGGAACCTGTAGGATACTGAGAACAGAGACCGTCTTTAGGTGATCTGTGTAGGATAAGGTATTGATGCCCTAGATTCTCCTGTCGAACCTTTGTGAGTGTTCCAACAGATGCAAGTGTATGGTTTGGTACATACCAAAGAGGAGCATTGTGCTCCATGATGTACCTGAAAAGGGCTGAGTAGAGTGGTACTAGAACTTCCTTGAAGCTGGATGCCATTCCCTTACTTGTAAGCTGGGCAACATAAAAATAATTTCTTATCGTCTTTGCTACATGTTAGTCAGAGACCAGATTATGGTACAAATTTGTTCCCAGATCCCTAACTACTGGACTGACTCTTAGGGGTATATATCGATGGAGTAATTAACTTGGGGGACAATTTTCCAAAGGGAGTTTATAATGCATTTCTTGGCATAGTGTTTTAAAATACTACTTTGCCACCAGTCATTTGTTTGTGTTAGACCTTCTTGCAATAGCTCCTTGTTCACTTTGTATCTCTGATCAGTGAAGATGGTGCCATTAACCCACCATTTCAGCATGCTGCTGTGTTATCTTTAAGGTTCCTGACCTACCTGAAGAAGGCCTTGTGATTTGTCCTTGGCCTGAGAGGCTATCCTGACCTCATAGTTGGCCTTGTTGGAGTTAGTTGTCTTATTTTCTTCTTAAGTTGAATCCGAGAGCGCTCTCCTTTATGGAAGTTGATCTTTCTGATTTTTAGCCTTGACTTTTTTTTCTTTCGTTATATACCTGGTTCAGGTGATGATTCCAATGGTGGGGTTTTCTTTAGGATTCTGGAAGGTATGGCAGCCTCTTTGTAGGCGTTTACATTTGCACAATGTTTTTATGTGAATAATTCTGAAAAGATAACAAATTGTCTCTTAAAAGGATGAAGTATGCCTTGGTTTCTTACTACTGTTACAGGTTTATTTGGGTTTTCTGAGTTGCTTTTTAATTTCAAATGAGACTGCTTTGTGACTAGATGTCACTATGGAGGATCTGAAACTGGGTGGGGGAGGGGTATTGGGAGTGCAATGCTCTCCCGTATTGGTGAATATTACATCCATCATATTTGATCCTCTGGTTGGAACATGCACTAAATGGTCCAGGGTGTTTGTGTTAAAGTCCAGGAAACATTGTGTCTGAGACTTTGAGGCATTGTATGTTTCCCAGCCTCTAGAAGGGTAAAGTCACCCATGGATAGGGTATTTGGTTGGCTGGTGAGTGTCTTTAATAGGTCTAGTTAAGAACTGTGAGACTCCTAGGTCATAGATCTATGGCTAGCTAAGATATGGTAAGGGGTCTTGTCTAAGGTGACCTGCATGTGGATGAACTCCATGCATTCATCCTGTTTGACCAACCTGAAGTTAATTTGTTGCCAAGGTAGGGAGACTGCTCCCCCTTTTGTATTGGTCTGTGCTGGTACTGGTCTAAATGTGTGCACTGTAGCCTTGCACTGCCAGAGGGCTTCTTAAGGCTTTAAACCAAGTCTTGGTCACGGGACAGATGTCTATATCCTCTGCAATGAGGAGAGGTTGTAGGGTGTGGAGTGTTTTGTTTGGTCTCCGAGCATTGAGCAGTAACACCTTAAGGGTCCTTTGAGACCTTTTTGTTATGGTAGTAGTTTTGTTATTTTGGCATTACCTAAAACAAGGTTCCAAGGTGGTGGATAAAGTTTTAACCAATATCCAAATCCCAGGTGAGACTGATGCTGACCATCCTTTGCAAAACAATGTGGTCTGTTAACAATGTCCTCCCATACTGACTGGTATTTGATAACCCAGGAATGACACCAGAAACATACATACTGTGATAGCATCCTTGGTGAAGGTAAAATGCTGCTCAGCGCAAGGGCTTGTACCTGTCTTTGACTCCTATTCAGAGAGATCCATAATGTGTATTTTCATATAGTCCAATGAGGCACATCTTAAGTCATCCACATCATGTAGACTATGATAGAATCATATTGATACATGGGGTCCTGTGGCATGAGGGTGCATGATATTGTGGAACGTGGCTCCTGATAGGCAACTATCTGTTATCTTTTTGTCTAACAGGGTGAGTGGGACATCTGTCATACAATGGAATCCCTAATGACAAGATTATTACGTAAAGTGCTTGCTTGCCTTATGGGCTTCCTTCTTTGGGGAACATTGGGTGTAGGCTTGCATGTAGTGTTTGGTGTTGCTTTTGGTATGAGTTTTAATGATAAGGAAAGGTGATGCCGTAGATGGCTTAGGATGTCTTTAAGGTTTAGGAAGGTTTCACTTAAACTGCCTCGGCATCAGAAGAACTATGTGTGGAATGAGTGGTATGCGAGATGGATGCATTCAGTGTTCTTCACTCCCTCATTTGTAATTAAGATTTTTGCTTGTGAGGAAGTTGTGTATTTACATCTGTCGCATACTGTATTACATTCTTTAAGGATTAACTGTTTATCTAAGAACATGAGAATTGTTATATTGTCTCAGGATGCCTATATCTACTAAGCTGGCTACAGAGACATGTAAAAATTACATATTAATTTTGTCCACGCTGTTCTGGTTTAAGGACTGGGTTTCAATGGGGGTGGGTCTCCTAGAGTGGTGGTGGGGGTAAGTAAATACCTTACACAACAGACAATAACAATGAAAAAGGAAAGGGATGAACTTTGGAAATCCGAATACCGTAAGGGATGGAAGCATATGAGATGGCCTTGTAAAACCAAAACTGAAGAAGGGTGGGAGAGTTGAGGCAGTATTCAAGGTACAAGAAAGTGTTGTTAATTTTCTGTTGTGGTGATAATCAGAAGCTATTTTGCTTTGTTTGGTGGAGAGCACTTCTGACCAATACTAATCAAGCATTAATGGCCACACTAAATTCCAGGGACAGTGATGTATAGCTTTAAGGCACCAACGATAATCCATTCAGTAAGCAGATTAGCAAAAACAGCTCCATAAAGGCCCGTACTCAGAGCCAGTTTCAGTCTCAGTAAAACTATTTCTGATGCAGGGGCCTGTTTGTTTCTTTTAACAAGACAGACTGAGTAAATATTCTGTTTCTTTATATTAAAGTCAAATGGGATCAACAGTTCAGAGTAATGTTGAGCGTGGAAGAGAGGTGAAGAAGAGAGTACAGCAGGATGGAGTGGGTGGAGAAGATTGTCAGGAGTGATTTGTGACAGACGAGTACCAGTAAGAGTGAAAGGGAAGGTCTACAAGAGGGTAGTGAGACCAGCTATGTTATACGGGTTGGAGACAGTGGCATTGACAAAAAGCCAGGAGTCGGAGCTTGACGTGGCAGAGTTGAAGATGTTAAGATTTGCACTGGGTGTGACGAGGATGGGATAGGATTAGGAATAAGTATATTAGAGGGTCATCCCAGGTTGGAGACAAACCCAGAGAGGCAAGATTGCATTGGTTTGGACATTTGCTGAGGAGGGATGCAGAGTATATTGGGAAAAGGATGCTAAGGATGAAGCTGTGAGGTAACAGGAAAAGAGGAAGGCATAAGATAAGGTTTATGGATGTGGTGAGAGAGGACATGCAGGTGGTTGGTGTGACAGAGCAAGATGCAGAGGACAGGAAGAAATGGAAACAGTTGATCTGCTGTGGCGACCCCTAACTGGAGCAGCCAAAAGAAAAAGAAAGTCAAATAATTTGCTTACAACAAACCAGAAATTAACCAAGTACAAACAGTTCTTAATCTTCTATTGTGGAGATAAAAGCTAGAGTTCTTTGTTTAGTGTTTAGCAGAAGTGCCCCACACAAATCGAGCCTTAATTTCAGCAGGCAGGTTGTATGTCCCTACTTGAGAGAGATCTTTCTCCTACTGATGTTTTGCATCTTGGGTGACCTAGACCGAAATGTTCTTCTGAGCTGCGAATATTATACATTGAAATGATAATTTGAACATCAGATGGGGTGCAATAGCCTTGTTTTAGGACTTCAAAAATTAGAATGCTAAGATAAAAGGTTGCTCCGTTAGTCACAGATTAAAAACCATATTTTCTAGAAGATCACAATGATGGAAAAGGGGATCTACAGATTCGGTTCTTTGTTTGTCTTTCGGTATTTCCTGGTAAGGGGTCGCCACAGCGGAACTCCAGTCCGCTAATGATTGGCAGTAGATTTTTACAAAACGCTGAGGTGCCAGCTCGACGCTCAACCTTCAACAAAGGCACGCCCATTTATGCATGTCTTTCGAATGCTACCCAACCGCGGGGAGGGCATGCAGACTCCACACAGAAGGCGCTCCCAAGCCCAGCCGAGAATCGAACGGGAGAACCTCTTGCTGTGAGGTAACAACGCTACTGCTGTACCACCACGGCATTCGAATAATTTGGGTATTTTATGCAGAATGAGGAATAGGACCCGATATTTTATTTTTGGTAGTAACTCGTTACTGTATAATCATTTTGGTAGTAATACAGTCCTGTATTCTAATTTTGTTAGTAATGCAGTCCTGCATTCCAATTTTGGTAGCAATGCATTCCTGAATATGGCTAAATGAGCATTTGGAGTGAGTAGGTGAGTAATCTTATAGGAGACTTGTAGGTGCTATAGGTGGGTATATAATCAGTGTATTTGCTGTGAAGGACAGAGCTTGGTCAAGTATTTGACCTCTATATCTCTGTTCAGTGATGTTAAGGGTTGTATTCCCTTTGCTGTCTTTTTATAGAAGTAGGTGGAACCGAGCAAAGTTTCCTTGTGGTAGTGAAAGTCATGGAGTTTATATTTGGGGAGGGGGGATGGTGGTAATTAGACTGTTGCAGGCTGACCATTTGCATAAGTCAGTAAAATTATTTGCGGATAAACTTCCCTTACACACTAGTAAAAACAGTGTTAATCTTCTGCGTCTGTAACATGTTTGAGACTAGGCAGTTCTAAAAGTCAGACTTTGAGGGACAATAGTACTGGGCGAAAAATAGATCCTTGCAGGACTCCAATTTAAGTAAGCCAATAGAAGAAAATAAGTTGTTTGCACAGATATAGAAAGATTTCTTATGTAGATAACTTCCACTGGTTTGACAGTTATCTTCAAAATTTTGTCTTTTTAGTTTATTGAGAAGTGCGTGATGGTTAACTGTTTAAAATGCCCTAGTTATATTAAGTTGGAGACCAGCTGTGATAAGTCTTTCATTCATATTACAGAGTGACATCCATTGCTATTATGAGTGCAGAGAAGGTGCTTAAAGAATTGTGAAAACTATATTGCAAATCAGTTAAGACTATAACTACTGAAGTGATTTAATGATTGTTTATAGGGTAGTTTTTTTTAGATATTTTTCTGAAACAGCTTAGATTGGAGATGGGGCTGTAATCCTGATGTTGTGCTGATGAGGAAATTTGTAGTAGTTGGATTATAAATGAGTTTGAATGGTGCAATGACAGAAAAGTCAAAAGTTCAGCTATCTGTTAATTAACTGAAGTGCATATACTACAAACATTGGGTATGCCCAAAGATGCTTAATTTTAGTAAATGCTAACTCTCTTGTACCCAGACTATATGGGACAGAATCTTCTTCATATCATCCTCCTCCTCAGACATAAACTCTACATGCACTCGTCCTGCAGTGTCCTCCTTTCTAGTCCGTAAGTATCTGCTGTAGGACATCAGTGTCACACTTGGTGAGGAGAATGTAAAATGGCAAGTCCTTATAACCTATAGAGCAAATCCGTATAACCTATAGAGCAAGTCCTTATAACCTATAGAGCAAATCCTTATAACCTATAGAGCAAGTCCTTATAACCTAAACAACTACTTCTGCTACTAAATGCAGTTTTGCTGACTGTTAAGAAGCTTGTATGCTTTTTTTCCCCTCCTGTCTGTGCTTCATGACAGCTTAATATGCTACCACAAAGGGGCAGAATTTTTTTATTTTAATAGTTTTTTTACTGGACAATCTCCGTACATTAATATCCTGCTGGAGAATGTTCATCCTCCTAGAGGGCATTGATTGATGTACATTTCACCCATTATATAACCCCTTCAACCAGTAGTCCCCAACCAGAATCAAATATATTGGGGACATTACCACCTTGGGGGCATGCTGGCATTAATCATTTCTTCAGTAAAAGAAGTGCAGTTAAGGCCTATCATATCAAAAACTGCCCATGTTAAAGTTTATGAAAAATGTCAGCAATCTGGCAGTTAACATAGTGGCAGTCGAACCAAAGCAAATTAGTTAGCATCTGAAGCCAAGGGTGATTATAAATCCTTTGTAAATATATCAGACAGTTCAGTAACAACCTTCAGCCATGCTGTGAAATAATTTATAGTGGTATTATCCAATCTGATACTGAAGATATTGCTAGTTCACTTCAAATAAATTTGGTGCCAACTTTGTATCCAAAGCAGTCATGTCCACAAGCTCCTAGAGCCCCTCTCCCCATGCTGATTATAGAATATGTCCCGACTGCATTTTCTAAAGCTAAAAATGTAACCCATTTGTGTCCTCATAGTATACTTGGCATCTTAATGAACAGCACCAATCAGACCCTCCTTGAACACTACCTACAACTGTTCAACTTAAGCACAGCCACTGGATATGTTTCTGAGGTACAGAAAATGGCTAGTGCTATCCTTAAGGCAAGATTTGCCACAGATCCCATGAACTTTAGATCCATCAGCCTTATAAACCTAATTTGCAAACTAGTGGAACATATTATATCTGATTTATAAGTTCCAGTATGAAAAACAAATCTGGCATTGCAGAAATATGATTTTGCCAAAAAAAGTCCAAGTTTACTTAATTTAGTAAGATTCTTTAAGAAAGTTATTGATGGTATAGATGGTGATCTCACGGTTCATGCAGACTACCTGGATTTGGCCATAGCTTTTGACACTATTTCTTCCCACTGCCACCCCATGCTGAAGTAGTAGGTAAACTTTAAGACATAAATATAGAGACGCATGTTGCAAACTTAGTGATGGAACCTATGTAGTTAAAGTAGCCAGTGCCACCTTAGGGAAACAAAAAAGGGGATTTGTTGCATTTCTTGGGGTCATTACTGAGATCATATCGGTTTTACTTCTGCTTTTTGTATCCCCAAATCACTAACAATGAAGTATGGCTAAATGAAAAATGCTGTCGTCCTTCCTTAGCCATATTCAAGAAAGTGTTGATGACTGCAAACCGGTTCACTTCACATTTGATGCAGATGTTCTTCATCTCACATTGCTGCAGTCCTTACACTTGGGTAGTCCGCTGTCCTCGGTCGGCCCGAATATCAAAGTATTAGGCTGACGTCGGTCAAGGCGCTTAAGACTGACATCAGGACATCAGGGTACTAATGCGCATGACCGACGTCATATCCTCAGTCTTTTTTGCCGCATGGTCCGATGCAGAAGCAGCGTTGCAAGTGCCGTTCGGCGTTCTGAAATTTTTCGAATTCGGAGTTTCAGACCGAGTCAAAGTTGGCTAAGTACCCGTTAGAATATTTTAGTTTTTCTTGCCTCAGTGGTTTACCGGATGTCAGAAAAAGTGAATAACTGTATTTCTTGTGGGAAGCAGATACCGCATAGAGATTATCATACTTTGTGTATTCCTTGTTTGGGGCCTGAGCACGACGTTGTTGGGTGTCGCTTTTGTGCTAGGTTTAATAAACGCACTATTAAGCGAAGGTTAGATTGTGCCAGGTTGGTCTTCGGGAAGCGGTGCAATTACAATATGCCATTGGATGCTCCGACGCCCGCTTCTTCGAAGAAGCGCAAAGACAAAGCAGCTAAACCCAGGCAAGAAGAGTCGTCCGTACCGGACGCCGGTTCTTTAGAGGCGTCAGTGGAACCGGTGGCTCCACCGGAGGCTTCTCTGGAGTCCCAGGGGGAGACTTTGATATTGCAGGATGTGGCCTCTCAGGAGGCAGGTCAGGCTGAAGGGGCTTCTCAGGTTACTGTACTCCCCTCCCTTCCTAGGGTGGTTAGGCCCTCTCCTTCTGTTTCCAAGGCTTCTCCCAGAGGCAGGCCAGGTTTAGCTTCTGTTGGTGTCACTCCTAGTTCTTCAGGATCTGTGCCCAAGAAGCACATGCTCAAAATGGCAGAAGATTTAATTACTTTGATTAGAGGTTCTTTGCCCCCTCCTGATAAAGAGGCCTAGGGTGGAACCAGAGTTGGGGAGTTTTGAGCAGGTTTCGGATGTTTCAGAGTCTTCGGCTGAAGACTTGCAGGAGTATTCTCCTTATTCTGATTCTGATGTAGATGATTCTACTCCTTCTGCTTCTCCTCCAGAGGATTTTTCTTTTTCAGAGACTCTTCATTCCATGAGGGAACATTTTAAGTGGGAAGGTCAGGACTTCTCTGATTCCAGGAAAAGGCTTAGGGAATTTTTGCTTTTACCTCAGCATAGGCCTTTGGCTATACCACCTGTTCTGGATGTTGTGGAAGATGTGTTTGCAGAGGCTTCACTTAATCCTGATTCTTTGCCTCCTGCTCCTGTTAAACCGGACAGGTATTACAGGGTGCCTGAAGCTCATAAATATCTGTATAAGAGTCCTAGGGCAGACCCAGAAACAGTTAGTCAGGGACCTAAGGGTGTCAAGGCCTCTGTGGTAAAAAATCCGGTTCCTCCAGACAAAGAGGCCAGAGCTTTGGATAGATGGGGAAAGAAAGTCTATACTACTTCCACCTTAGCTATGAGGGCTTTGAATTGCCAGTTTCACATGTTGAAATATCAAAACTATCTTCTTTCTCAATTGAAGTCTAAGGTAGATGCTCTGGCGGAAGGCATTGAGTGTAAAGAATTACAAGATTTGGTACATGTTTCTGAACAGGTGGGTAAGCATTCTTTACAATGTGGGCTTGATGCTGTACAGGCCTCGTCTAGGGTGGCTGCCACTGGGTCAGTTCTTCACAGGCACGCCTGGCTGAGGGATCAGAACTTATCTGACCATGTTAAGACAAGGATTTTAGATGCTCCTTTACAGTCTGATGTATTGTTTGGTTCACCTGTGGAGGCAGTTTTAAAGAAAATGGAAGACAAGGCTAAGTCTATGCAGACTGTTAAAGATTTTTTGCAAGTTCAGCCTCCGAAGTTTAGTAGGAATTGGCCTGCTAAGGGGTGGACGTACCCTTCTTATGATTCACAGTCTAGGGGAAGATCTAGACGTGGTAGAGGTAGAGCTCAGGGCTCTTTCAGACCTAGAGCAGGGAGTTCACCTGCACAGTCTTCGAGTGAGGGCAGGGGCCAGTCCTTTCGTAAACAGGCCCAATGACCTACCTTTTCAGCTGCCAGAGCCTTCTTGTCTGGCAGCGCCTTTGGGAGGAAGGTTGGCACTCTTCAAAGAAAATTGGAGTTTAATTACCCAGGACAGATGGGTATTGGATATTATACACCAAGGTTACAGGTTTTATTTCCATACCTTGCCTCCTTTCAAAGGCATGCCAGACGTTCCTCAGCAAAGAATAGAGGCTCACAAACAAATTTCTCTGCTGCTGCAAATAGGGGCCATACAGCCGGTCCCTCTGCCAGAAGTAGGCCTAGGATTTTATTCTCGCCTGTTCCTAGTACCAAAGAAGGGGAGCACGTGGAGACCAATTTTGGATTTATTTATCCTCAACACTTATCTGGACATTCCCAAGTTCAAAATGTTGATGTTACAACAGCTTTTACCTCTGCTGGGCAAAGATCACTGGATGGTGACTCTGGATCTCAAGGAAGCTTACCTTCATGTTCCTATCAGGCTAAGTTGCAGGAAGTATCTGCGTTTTCGAGCTGGGACTTCTCATTATCAGTTCTCTGCATTGCCCTTTGGCTTATCTACTGCGCCCAGAGTGTTCACAAAGGTTCTGGCTCCAGTGATAGCTTTTTTCAGGCTAAAAGGAATACAGATCTATCCTTATTTGGACGATTGCCTGATTCTGGCCAAAGGAAGGGACGAGCTTCTTCATCATTTGCAATATGTGATAGCAGTGCTAAGATGCCTGGGGTATTCTGTGAACGAAATAAAGTCCAGTCTAGTACCCTCTCAAGACATGTGCTTTCTGGGTGTGAGACTGAATACAGCATCCCAGATGGCCTTTTGACCCCGGACAAACAAAAGAATCTTTCCCTTTACTTCCATCAATTGTCTCATCAGTCCAGGCTGACTGCAAGGACAGTCCTTCAAGCCTTGGGGTTCATGGCATCTTGTATTCTGGTGCTTCCCAATGCCAAACTGCATATGAGGAAGCTACAATGGTATCTCAAAATGTATGGACACAGCACTGCCAAGATATGGACACTGTCATTCAGATAATACCTTGCATTCAAAAGGAATTTTTGTGGTGGGCTCAGGAATGTCACCTAAACAAGGGACTCTCTGTGACCCGGCCAGAGGCGAGTCAGATTCTAACGACAGATGCCTCGGACAAAGCTTGGGGAGCTCATCTAAATGGAAAGTGGATACAAGACACGTGGCCTGCCAGACTACAACATCTACATATCAACTTGAAGGAGATGTTAGCAGTCCAATTTGCATTAATAGCTTTCAAGGATTTACTTCTTCCAGGGCAGGTGTTGATTCTAACAGACACAACTGTCATGTGGTACATCAACAAGCAAGGGGGAACACATTCTTATCCTCTATGCAGACAAGCAATGATTTTGTGGGAGACTGCTCTCAGTTTACAGCTCAATCTTCAGGCAAGGTTTCTGCCGGGAGCACAGAACTCCTTAGCAGATGTGTTGAGCAGACGAATTATGGATCCCCACGAGTAGAAATTGGATCCTCATGTATTTCAGAAATTGACAGTGTCATGGGGAACTCCAGACATAGATCTGTTCGCTTCTCCACTAAACTACCAGCTGCCAAAGTTTTGCACAAAAAGATTTCATCCCACAGCTTGGAAAGTGGATGCTCTTTCTTTCAATTGGAGCAATCTTCATGTGTATGCCTTTCCACCTCTGCCTCTCCTCCCAAAGGTACTCCTAAAGGTCAGACAGGACAAGCCAAAGATGATTCTAATAGCTCCAGATTGGCCTCGACAGCACTGGTACCCATTACTGAGAAGTCTGGTTCGGGAGCCTCCATGGCCTTTGCCTTGATTCCACACCTGCTGTCTCAAGAGAACAGTCATTTACTCAATGTCAAACTTCACTCTCTTCACCTAACAGCCTGGCATATTCTGTTTTAAACCCTGGAGGGTCTCAGCTTCCACAGCAAGTTTTGAATGTTATTTTGGAGGCCAGAAGGCCTAGTACAAGGAAAGTATACGCAGATAAATGGAAGAGATTTTTATTTTGGAGTGCAGCAAAGGAATTTGATGTTGCTAAGCCTAATTTAAGTGTGGCTCTTCAATATCTTGCTGAGTTACTGGACAAAGGTTTGTCCTTCTCTTCTATTAAGATTCATGCTGCAGCAATTTCTGCTCACTATGACTGTGATCCACCATTGTTTTCTCATCCTTTGTTTAAGCAATTCCTTAGAGGGGCAAAGAATTTAAGACCCCCGCGTAGAGCTCCTACTCCTGCTTGGGATCTCAATTTTGTGTTGGAGAAGCTCACTCTACAACCTTTTGAGCCTGCAGCTACTGCCGAGTTGAAATATTTATCATGGGAGACTGCTTTTTTGTTGGCCATTACCTCTGCGAGAAGGGTTTCTGAATTACAGGCCCTTATGGCAGTTGAGCCTTTCTTAATTTTCCATAAGGATAGGATATCTTTACGTACTAATCCTTCCTTTATGCCTAAGGTGGTTTCTAGTGTGGCTTTAAACCAAGCTATTCATTTGCCTACTTTTTATGCAAACCCCCAAAATAAAGGGGAAAAGATTTTGCACACCTTGGATATACACAGGCAGTTGCGATATTATTTGAGCAGAACTAAAGGGTTCAGGCAGTCTCAGCAGTTATTGGTTTCTTTTGCTTTGGGTTCTCAGGGCAAGCCTGTGTCAAAACAAACTATTTCTAAGTGGATTGGGTTTTGTATTGCTTTCTGTTATTCCCATCATGGTAAGGAGATTCCAGCTGGGATTAGGCCTCATTCCACTAGAGCTACTGCCACTTCTACAGCTTTTTTAAGGGGGGTGGCAACTAAAGATATTTTGGAGGCAGCTACTTGGAGTTCAGTGCATACTTTCTCTAAGCATTACCACCTTCCACTTTACTCTAAATCTAGGGCTGGGTTTGCCACTGCAATTTTACAGGGCATTTTGGCAGCTCCTACTGCTTTATAGTTTTGCCATCCTCCCTTACCTCTGCTTTGGGATTCTACCCAAGTGTAAGGACTGCAGCAATGTGAGATGAAGAACATAGTACAGTTTTGTACCTACCATAAATGTAGATGTTCGAAGATCCACATTGCTGCAGTCCAATTTACCCTCCCTCCTTCCCCTCTGTTGTTAAGAGGCGGTTGTGTGGTTTGGGTTGTAAATATTGTGGATATTGTATATATTGTACATATGATTAGTGCAAGGGTGGTTGGTTGTTTTTTGCTGTTTTTTGGTTTTGACCTTTCTGTTTAGGGTCTTCTGACATCTGGGGCAAGAAAAGACTGAGGATATGACGTCGGTCATGCGCATTAGTACCCTGACGTCCTGATGTCAGTCTTAAGCGCCTTGACCGACGTCAGCCTAATACTTTGATATTCGGGCCGACCGAGGACAGCGGACTACCCAAGTGTGAGGACTGCAGCAATGTGGATCTTCGAACATCTACATTTATGGTAGGTACAAAACTGTACTTTTTACTGCAGCAGCCTAAATCTTGTCTGTGTGATGCGTCTAAAACAAGCTTAAGTTAAATGGAAGAAATGCAGCTTTTGGTAAACAAATGTTGGCTACATTTTATATTATTGACAATATCCCACTTCAGACTGATATGGCCATCTGAGATCTCAGCAGCTTCAGACAGCTTCCTATCCTTTGACCACAAAGTTCCAACAATAATGGTCAGGAAATTCTTCTGTGTAGCCTGATTCATAACTAAATGTATATAATCCAGGTCAAAAGAAGCTATCATTCCTCTATACTCTGCTTTGATCAGTCCATTTCTAGAATAAATGAATCGTTTAGTATGCATTTATCCAAACGTATAACACAACTACAAACAAAGCCCGAAGTGTTTCCTAATTAAAAGGTTCATTAGATTAAACCCCCTCGGCTACCAAGAAAGGCTTGAAACGCC
Organism: Protopterus annectens; assembly: GCF_019279795.1. NCBI lineage: Eukaryota > Metazoa > Chordata > Ceratodontiformes > Protopteridae > Protopterus > Protopterus annectens. The sequence continues at coordinate 61,119,756 of NC_056743.1, read as the reverse complement.
ATGCCTGTACTCTGTTATAAATTACTCTGTAGTGATTTATGCCCAGCATTCCACCCCTTCAGGACCCATCCCTCCTTGATCACCTACACTTCTTGAACAGCAGCAGCAAAAAAAAAAAAAAAAGCCTCCTCAAACCCTCAAATAAAAGGCTTGAATCTTCATCATCAAATAAATTAGCTACACTGGAGTTGAAGGGCTTATTACTTTGAGCATTGTCCTGCTCTGGAAGGGCTTATTACTTGGTGCATTGTCCAGCTCTGGAATGATTTTACATATAAAACGGAGAGATGCACTGTTTCCTTTTTTTGTAAATTTTGACAGACACCAGTAAATTTATTGCAAACCTGAGATTTCGCCTCTTGGAATTTAGCAAGTGGCCTGGGAGACCAGATAATGGCAGTGTGACTAAGGTGCATGGACTGACCCTGGCTTGTAACCTCCAGGAATCTATTAATAAAAGTATTAAATTGCTAGATTTTTATTCCCAGAAGGATTCCATCTCCAGCATTAGAGTTTGTGTCGTACTGTTTTACAGTTTAGCACGTGAACTAGGACACTAGAAACCGAGTAATTCCAGAAGTTTGTACATACAGCTTGCCTAACAGTTTAAAAGAACATTTTAAAACTTGTACACATTTCTCTTTTTAAATGTAAAATAAAACCAACACAAACACTGAAGCTACATAGCAAAACTGCAAACTTAAATATGAATGTCCTAATTTCCTTTTGCTCTTTGACCTGGTAACTCGTGCTTTTTCAAGATTTTTCATATCCCAAATATAATGCTTCTTTTACATCCAGGACACTGCTATCGTTCTTTAATGTTAGTTTAAACTTACTTAGCGACATACATTTGTGAGACTTTAACACAAGACCTACTCTTTGGTTGTTAAACTTTTGTTGATGATAAAAAAAAATGCAGGAGGGAAAAATAAACTTGATAATCTAATTTCCAGTCACCCTTTAGAGTAATATTTAGCTTCCAGTTTCAAGATATTACAATACGCGGCTGTCTGTTTCATTTTACTCATACAATCCTTTCACAGATTACATGGAACGATGCAGTATTGCAGACTTGCAATGTTTAGGTTTAATGCGTTTTATCTTTTTGTACATTAAGTTTTACCTCCTTTTATTCTACAAGAACTTATGTTGTCAAACTTTGAGTCACAGCAGGTCTTTCTCTTAAGTCTCTGATTACCTTTATTAGAATATGCTAGTCAGGCTAAGTGTAACATTATTTAAAATTAGAATCAGCAAGTTTTAAGACTAAAACATATAGTAGCAGCATAAATAAACCTTTGAGAGAAGTGGTAAAAACCTGTTTCAACTTTACTTCTGTTTTTGTGTGTTTGCCTGTGCTAATCGAAGATCTGATCATACAGCTTGTGGTGAAAACCCATCTTGGTTTGTAGAGCTATTCACATAGAGTTTGCTCTTTTTAAAAGAAATGTCGGCAAAACCTGTTTGCTTCCATTTTTGTTTAGAGACCTTGGCTTGTATTTATGAATTTTCTTGCACCTGTCAGCCACACATATGCAGTGAATGAAACAACCTAAGAACTTTTAGCAAATCTCTCAATTTCTAGAAATCTTCAGTGACAAAAAGTAAATTTACATGGAAAGGCAGAGCCAGAATAAAATAAAAATGATTAAATGCCAACTGTCTATACAGCAGGAAAAGGAAATGGATACCTTAGGTAGACAACGTAGAAAAGTGCCTTGTGCTGGTTACAATGTGGTCTGCTCATTTATGAGTGGAATAGTTTTAAGTATGTAAAGGAAAAAGCTTACGGAAGGTTATGTATTTTAAACAGTAAGTATGAAGAGCTGGGGTTTGTTTTCTTAATCTAAAGTTTAAGTTGGAGCATATCAATACATACCGTAAAAGAAACTTGAAATCGTTATGTACATGTAAAATGTCCAATGAAATTTTTTTTTTTTTTTTATTATATAATTGGAGAAGTCCACTCATTCACTTGAACCTTTTTCAAGCACAGCCCAGCAAAACCATCTAGTGAACAACTTGGCCAGAATCAGAGTAAGCAGATTTAGTGGTGGTAGGTGGGTAGGCTGTGGACAAACCCTGGAATACAGGTACAAGCAGCTTATCAACTCCTAGCCTTAATACTCTGCATTAACTGCCAGACCATTGAAACTGTTCATTCAGCCTCTCATTGTGACTGCAAAACATGTAGCATTTTCATTTACCCCTTTTGTTCATCGGTTCAGATTGAGCAGTTTCATCAGACAGCCTGTCTCCTTATTTTGTCCTTTTCACTAAGTTGTGTGACCCTATCAATAGTATATTCCTAGACTGGTGCTGGTAAGAACTGGCCTGTGGTAGTGTAAGAATAGCAGCAAGTTTAAAAAACAAATGCTGTAATTTCCTTAAAAGCGTTTCATTTTGACAGCCATCCTGTGTGATGGTAACATGCTTAAACCCTTAGATGCATCATTACTAAATTTTGCTTTGGTAGTTCAAAATAGACTTATTTCTAAAGATGCCTGCTGCTTGCCTAATGGTTTGGTTAATGACACTGATCTGAGCAGAAAGACTCCATCGCATATCGTCAACTCAGAGGCGATCTCTGCCTAACATACAAAGCTATGTCAAACCCAGAGCTGTTGAACATGCTCCCATTAAAGAAATCCCAATCCGTGCGAGCTACACACTCTAGGGACCTAAACCTTGTCATGACAGTAAACAAAACATGCTGGAGGGATAGATTCCTGTCCCAGAGACTTCCCATACTCTGGAACAGACTACTTATCTATGTCAGGCAGAGCTCCTCATTAGCTCTCTTCAAGAAAAATCTTGATTGGATGGAAAATAGGAAATTCATCCCAGGGATCACTTCTGTGGCTCTGCTCGACAGTGGCACAGGTAAATAATTTTCTTGGGTGACGAAAGCCAGGGTACCTTTTTGGCTAGGCTTGTATAGGCCGTAGGGCCGATAGTCTAGTACCTACCTATGAATGATGCATCATACCAAGCTTAGTAGTTGACTATGCTTTCTATTTTGTAGCTACCAATCTGTTAATTTCAGAGATTGTGATGGGTCAGTGGTGTAGTGTGTTAAACATTTCATTTTTCTTCCTTCTTAGGAAGATACATTTCTGAAAAGTCTTGTAGATTAATAAGACACCCTGTTTAAACAGTGTTTATTATCCAAACGTACAAATGTATGGCAATTTTCATGTTCCACACCCTTTCCCTTTGCATTACTACCTACCTGGTATCATTGGTTGACTGCCTTTTATATGATGAACACTGTCTGATATCATTGGTTGACTGCCTTTTATAGGATGAACACTGTCTGATATCATTGGTTGACTGCCTTTATAGGATGAACACTGTCTGATATCATTGGTTGACTGCCTTTATAGGATGAACACGGTCTGATATCATTGGTTGACTGCCTTTATAGGATAGAACACTGTCTGATATCATTGGTTGACTGCCTTTATAGGATGAACACTGATCAAGATGAGCCATGTTATCTGCTAGTCTGTCTGCCAGGACAGATGCATAGCACAAAAGTGGGGTGTTAAAAGTCCCTCAGTGTCCTCCTTGTTTTCAGTTTTCCTCTCTGTTATATAACTTCATGAAAGAAGGTGAGTCTAGCATGCCACTCTGTAATTGCTGTCCTCAGAGTGAAGAACAACGTGTGTGTGTGATACTTGTATAAATATGCATATAATGTTCATTGGGTTTCGCATCACAGTGAAACTTTGGGTTCCTGTCAGAACGACGAAAAATCAAACACTCGGATGATCGAAAACACAGGTAACTGAAATCAATATTGAGAGATCGTAGTACAGTGAAGATCGGAAAATTTGCCCTTTCTTCACAGTAGTGTGATCTCTGAGATGGAATATAATTTTAGGGGGGGGGGCACAGCCCCCCACAGTAGTGATGTCGATTACCTGCATTTTCGCTCAACCCGAGTGTTCAAGATTTTGATTTTATATACATCTGTTATATAGACCTGAAACTTCTTAGTATGTTGACTGCACAACTTGACAGTGCACTAATGGGTACCGCTGGAGTGTTTTTTTTTTTGTTTTAATAGCCTGGTGAGTGGTGTGCCACTGAGATTATTAAAAGAAGACTATAGAAACTGTACAGCTTCCTGAAGATGCTACCAGGTAACTAGAAGTCATACAAGGCTGCTATGCAGGCATGGTTAATACTACTTTCCTTTGAATCCTTATTTTCACTGATAAGCATTAAAACACTGATTTTTGTTCTTGTACACACATTTCTTCAAGTTGCTGTACATATTCTGCCATATTTTGAACTGTACAATGCTGTTCAGTGATTGCAATTCTCATATGCCAAAGCATTACAGCTGAAAAAAGAACTGTCAGGTTCTAGTTGCTTTCCATAGTACTTCAAGAATTAATGTTCTCAAATCAATGTCTGATATAATCGCAGCACTTTCTCGCACACTGCGAGCCCCTGCACAGTCACTGAGGTGGTCTGCCAATCAAACAACCCATTCCTTCAGCACATTGTAAGTCCTCACACAGCTGTTGCTGAATGAACATTTTTCTCGCCCACTCAGAATGTATTCCTGACAATGCAACTGTCAAAACTGGCTGATTTAATTTATTTGTTTTCTCTGTTACTAAAATGGGAATACTGCTCTGAAAAAATGATTTCAAGCAAAATTTTGCTCATTAGCATTCTGCACAAATAAGGGGAATAAAAAGCAATTTAAAGAAAAAAATATTTGTTTGCTAGAAGTCTTGGAAGCAGAACACAAGAGAAATTGTGGTACTTTGTTGTTTTGTAATATGAAGTATAAACAAGAATGGATACAGTGGTAGAAGCAGTGAATCTATATAGGGATGTTATAGAAAAATATATCTATAGTGCACGGAGCACAGTGCTTTTATCCTCCAATATTTGGAAAAAGGCAAGCCAGTTAAGAGCCAATATGCCACGTGACCTGACCTTAACAAATGTTAAGCACCCTCTGCTAAAGTTAAGGTCGGGTCTGGTGCTCAACGGTATAATCTTCCTATACTGACCAGTAAATCCCAGCAGCATAACAAAAAAATTAGTTTCAGCCTGTCTGTAGTGTGCCCCTGACTTCTTGTAATAAACTTAAAAAGTGGCTAAAATCAAAGAATGTGTGTGTAGGTCATTATTTAGTGACTTCAGTCCTTGGTGGGTTGTCTGAAAGCCACAGATGTTATGAGGAACATGCCAAAAATATGAAACAATAATCTGGACAATTTGTGACAATCTGTACTGTTGGGAGGTATGCAGGTGAGTATAAATATAATGGAGTGTGTTACACTGCCTTTCTGACAGTGTATGCTGAGTGTTTTATGGCACAAGACTTGGTGACACCCCCCCCCCCTGCCAAAGTAGTATATACTTGTATTGAAGCAGATAAAGTTCCATGCATCTTTCTCAGACTCGGTCCTGTAGCATTGCTTGGTTAAATGACTGGCTCAGAATCACAGAGAAGGCAAAGTTGAGGCTGAGGGATTCAAATGTTGACCATGGGAAGTAGCTTGTTTAATGGCTCATATCCTTAATCCATTGTGGTAATAGTTAGACAGTAATATGCAAGTTGAGATCATTTATGAAAATCTTTTGCTATGCAATTTTAACAAAAGATGCCCACTAACACGTGTATACCCTTTCTTCCATCGATCTAATTTCACTTCAGACCTGCCCATCTTTTCTTTTACTGTTTCTGTTGCATTCTCTCTACAATCTGATGGCACCTTGGATACCATGTTAGGAGCTATTTGTATTTGTGTTGTGATATGGAGGGATTGATGAGGTGCTTACATGGCAGGGTGGGCGTTTCTCAAAATCATTTGGAAAAAAAAACATGCTGTAGTTCATTGGCTCCCGATGATCCATGGGTGGGTAAGGATTATAGTAGTTTGATAGCTAATTTGAGAGATCTGTTTTAGGTAGCAGAACGGAATGGAAGATTCAAGTGGTACTAGGTTTGGTGGTTAATGGGTGTGTGCAGCTATGGGATTTTAGGAAAATTCTTTGGCAATGTCTTGTGGACCAGTAGGTAGAGAGGGGTTGCTTGTTTTTGTATGCTTGCTACTTCGAACTCCCAAGGCCCAGAAGATCAGCATTTAAAATCCTGAGATGAAGGTCACAAAATCGCAGAAATGCAAACATCGGATTTTTACTAGGGTAAGTAAGCAGTTGGCCAAACGGAAATGAAACTCACACTAAGGTAAGTAAAACCCACCAAGGTGGATACAAGAATGCATGTAATGGCATTTGGCTTTAGTCCATGATTCTGGCACCAGTTATTTGTTTAGGACAAGCCTTCCTGCTGGATGGTTATCTTTTGGGAGATTTGATAACTGCAGACTTGGTCAGCCAGAGCCATTAATTATTGGCCTTAACTTCGGAGAAGTAGATGCCAAACAGGACAGGTCTGTGCACTGAACTCTGGGGAACTCTACTTGTAAATGGTCTTTTCCTGGAGGTAACTTCCCTATTTTGACATTGAGCAATTTGGCAATCCAGTTTCTGGTAGTGATTTATTCCAAGTTTATTTAGCTTCTCAACTCAGTCTTCTAATTAGGCATAGTAAAATGCCACAGCCAGGTCAACATTAGGTGCTGACTCTGCAGCATTTTACCTTCATCAGTTACTTTGGTGACCTTATCAAAAACACTTATCAGGTTGAGTAAACATGACCTGCCTTTGATTAATCTAACCTGGGTTGAGTCCAGTGTTTGTAGGCACCCTTTGTCCTTACTAAGAAAGCCCATTGCAATTCTTTCCATAGTTTTGCATACGAGGCCGGCCAGACTTGTGAGCCAGGAATTTCCTGGGTGTCCCTTACACAGGGCAATAACTGCTGCTTTTCCTCATTTGCTTCAAGCTTTTGATATAATTAAAAAGACACAACGACAAAACTGGAAACATTGTCTGAAAACATCAACCATACGTATTGTTGAAAACAGCACAGTGAAACAAAACTATTAATGCATGGAGGCAAGGACTGATGGCATCTCCCAAATCCACTGCTAATTAAATACTCCATCTCTGAGAGCACACTACAGTGGGGAAATGGACACATTTTCTTACTGCACTACGTGTGTAGTTTTTCCCTCTCCCTCTCTTTCACACACAGTGCGTTTTAAGTTATACAAATGCTTTAATTCACTTTTATGTTTAGTTTTGTTAGAGTTTTATCTAATCATGAACTAGAAGGCAGTCTTATTGTCCATAAAATGCATGTTAATGCAATACCTGTTCTTTTGACTTTATTCTAATTCACTTAAAAATGTTTAAAAATTGCTCCTGATTTGGGGTTTTTGTTCCACATTATTGTTTGGCTTTTTTTCTGAGAGCTATTCAGTGACCGTTCCTTTTGGGATCACAGAAGTACAAGATGGCAGGTAGTCGGGCAGTAGACAGAAGGTAATAAAAGACACTGTGTCTCCGGAACAAACAACGTGACTTGGAACATGTTTGTGGAACATTATTCTGAAGTGCAAAAGAAAAAAAAATTAGTACAGAGATCAGGAAGCTGTAAAAAGCGGTGGGAAAGTTAGAAGTCAATGTCTGGTCATGGCTGAAAAGGCGCTAAGGAGCAGGACATCTACCTGGTTATCGAACGTTACAAATTTAAATTTGCTTTCAGTCAAGGTAATTAGGGTTTATGAAGAAACTACACATTAGCATGGAATTGCCTTATTCATAGAGTGATGGTTTGGGAGTTTTAGATGTTAATGTTCATGGTTACTATTAAGTGATATTTTGTTTTTATGCCTTAATGAAAGAAACTACTTTAAATGCTGCACTATTGCTGCATGGATGAGCTCTTTATGTTTTTTTGTATGTAGAAAATAAGACCGCTGCAAACTTTAGATGTTGGTAGACAGTGGATGCAGTTGAGTCATACACATACACACGTGTGCGTACACACACACACACACACACACACACACACATGGCTGATGTGGAATCAGGAAGTAATTGGACACTTGCTCAGCATACAGTAAATGGAAACACCAGTGTATTAATCTTAATAGATATAGGTCCACTGAAGTAACTTAAAACTTTACATTTTAGTATAAGAAAGTCTACTTTACAAGCTGATAGCATTGTTATAACATTAAAAGATACAAAAAAATGGTAAAAACAACTTTGCATTTGATCTTTAAGGTTCATTGCATGCAAAGTACCACACTTGCCCTAGAACAACCCTAGTGTGAGATTTCATTTGGGGGGATGGAACCTAGTGACAACAATGTAGGAAGATCCAGGGGTTTGATCATAGCTGGATTGGACCACCAGGAAGAAAATGAGAGAACAATAGTGGAAGCCGACAGAATGCTGGAGTATGTGTCTGGAGAGAGACGGAGACTCCAGAAGCAAAGAAATAATGTTTTCACTCTGCAGGGACCTGTGGCCTGACGCTACGCAATGAAAGGGACTTTGGACTGCTGAAAGCAATCCATAGGACAGCAGAAACATCTGTGAGATGGGGTAAAATGGATATGACGACAAATTAAAGGAATCGAGTGCTCTTTTCACTTGAAAAAAATTGGATGCGATACTGGTGCACAAGGTGATGATGCAGGATACAAAGGGGTTATTTTTCAACCTGAAAGAAGGTAGTTGGCCATGATGGTTAAGGCTGTGTGCTATTAAACTGCTGCTGCTTGCCCAGGATGCAGTTTTCTCAATCTCCAGTTGCATTCTATGTGGTTCTCAGCAACTCATTTAAAAAGAAATCTCTTATGTCTGAGAAAGGTCCCAGTGGATCAGTGCTGTACTCGATTTAATAAAATACATATATGTAGAAGATGTGAATTTAGCTTCAACTGTCTACATCTCTCTAGTTAATAGAATTTGGTCAACTAAGCCAATGGCCAACAGGCGTGTAAGATCACACAATTCTCGGGGTTGGGTTAAATGGCCTTGCCCTGATATGTGTGATCTCCGGATTAGTATATATAATTTATAGGGATGCAGAAGGCCTCGCCTCCTTCCCCATTGCAGAAAGGTAGGTTTTGTTGTCTTTAAATTTTAATTTTGTACATGCTGAGTTTGTTGCTCAGTGAATGTGTAGCAGGGAGTCAACACTTGCAATTTTGATGTTTTTTGGTCAACATTTTGGATATCGAAGTTTGGGTCTTTCAACTATATTCAGTAGGTCTGTAGATAGATGAATATTGACAGAGAGAGGGACATAGGTTTCAGACTTTAGGTATAACTACTTAGAGCTCTGAAAATTTACAGACAAGATTGTAGAGCCATGTAATGGACCAAATGAATGGCTGATCCAGGGGAACCATCAAGACATTCAAAGGATCATGAAAAATATTAAAAAAAATGTATCATACCATTCAGCAAAAATATGGCCCCTACTGATTCTAAGCACACAACCTCTGGTTAGAGACCTGGGTACTCGGGTTGATAATCTCACATTCAATCATCATGTAGTGGTAGTGTTCAAAAAGCCTTTTACTTGGTTCATCTCATAAGTAAGGGGATTGCATACAGAAAAAAGGAGGTTATTACCTCTATATTCCTCCTTCATTAGACCAATAATTGAGTATAATGCCCCATTTGGTATGTATCTCTCCAAACATCTGCACCAACTGGAAAGGCCAGAGAAATACCTCACAGAGATTCCATGGCCCCCAAAACCTGTCCTATGCAGACAGGCTCCAATCACTATCACCCTACTCGGCATCGTACAGATGGTAGTACTGCTAAAGAAAGTCTAATCCTCAATCTGGGAATATAGTGGAGAAGCACATACTGAGGTTCCTGACCCAACTTACCTGCTACTTTATTATTTTTTCAAACTGGGAAATTAATCCTCATGGCTGTAATTATGTTTAACAAGTAATTTCTTCTTATTTTAAATACTCATTTTCGTATTTCCCCGTTATCCCGTAATGCCTTGTGGGGCATTTTAAACATAGCGAAATTTCCCAAAGCAAAGGTAAGAATCGCCAACCCAAACCCAGGATGTGTTAGTTTAAACAGTCCTTCAAATAAGCTGCATTCCTAGAAAAGCATGACTTTGTTCCCAAAATTTGTGATCCCCACGTCTAGTGTGAGGTGTAATATGGTGACAAGTACAGAAGTTTTCATTGGCATCATAAGGTAGTGCTGGAAGCATTGATTTTTGAAGATGTCATAACACTATGGCATATGATATAAGTGGTTGGTTGATTTTTAGGTGACACTTGTATACATGCGATTCTCTTAAATTTAACAAGCACCATTTTCTTGACTGAAACTGTGCTGGGTAACCTAAGGAAAGACCACAGATGAAAAGGAAATGGAAAAAGGGTATTGTGTAATGAATGGTTTGCAAGCTGATTTAATTTGTGTCTCTGCCTGAGAAACTAAAAGGAGGAAACGAGAAGAAAACAATGTAAGAAAGTTATTGTAATTCTAACCTCCCCCTCAAAAAAAAAAAAAAAAAAAAAAAAAAAAGTGAAACAATTTTTTAAGGCATCCTCATGAAGGAATGAAAACAATTCAAGCACCGATTTCTGCTTGATATGACAGCTACGGGTACTTGTAAGGAAACTTCAAAACACGAGTGTAACTTTCTTCTCCATTTAAAAAGAGCATTAGAAGTTATAACACTTGATGGAGACATTTTAAGGCTTACTTGCAATTGAAAGAAAACTGTAAGGTACAAGTTTTTCACTTGCATATAGATGTTCATTGACAGAAACCATTCTGTGATAGTTTAAATGGGATTTGGCAGATTAAAGTAATTGTTAAAAAAAAAAAAAAAAAAAAAAACAGAATAGCTTTGTTGTCAATAGAGTGCAATGATTACATTCCATTATCCAAAAAAAAAAAAACATGTCACTTTAGTGCTAGAGTGGCACAAGACCAGACCTTAACAAATTAAGGCTAGGTTTCTGGCTAGGCAGTAAAATCTGCCAGTACTGATCAGTAAACGACAGCGGCAGAGTAAAATATCTGTTTCTGCCTGCTGTCCATTGATAACATTTCCTGACTTTCCTTTTACACTTAGAAAGTTACTGGAATAGCAGGGTGAGTGTTCACTTGCATGTATTGAAGTTGACTAAGTCTGAAACTTAAATGTATGTCATTATTTAGTGACTTCAGTTCTTGGTGAATTGTCTGAAAGCCTTGGACTTTGAGGAATGCGCCAAACATATGAGGTGAAAATCTGGACACTTGAGAGGCATGGAAGGCAAGTGGAAATGTAAATAATGGATTTATACTGCCATTTGACAGCACTTGCTAAGTGCTTTAAGGCTTTGAAAGCAGGCAAAACACTTAAGTTTATTTGTTGTTGCAATTAGTAGTACATGGATGCACTACAAAGAATTATGACTGGTCTTGCAACAAAAGCATCCCACTGAATCAGAAATGACACTTATGCAAATTTATTTAAAACACTAAATGCATAATCAGTTCCATCCAGCAAAAGCAAATCATTATCCCTAAAAATGTTTTTACTATCTGTTGTGATGTTTTTTCTCAATTCTTTTTAATTGAGAATGGAATATTAAATCCTAGACTGGTAAATAAATTGTGTAGTTTTAACTTAACATTGTGGCATAGTCAAATGTGAAATACCTTGTAGGATTCTAGAAGTTATTAACATGAAGTGTAATCTTTCTTGCATGTACAGCACAAGTAATACATGTTTGGGTATAAAATAAAAGGTGTTAGAAATAAAAAAGGAAGCTGTTTTGCAGTACTTGTAATGCATTAGGAGTTCTGGGTGTAGATGTATGTTGCATAATGCTATTAATTAGAAGAACGGTGTCATTTAAAGCTCAGCATGTTTCGTTGTCAGAGAAAGACCATATGGCAAAAATCAAGAAAACTGCTATAAATTTGTATTGATGAGACTAGGAGTTTCCACTGTGCCAGTAGCCTGTGGTAAGGTCCATACAAGTAATAACCAAGTCAACAGAAAGTTCTCTGTCATTCTGGCTGACCGTAGTACTGCAGCACTGAAGGACATGGGTGCATCTCATGTTTGTTAAAGACAGTGAAAAGAACATTATACTACAAAAACTAAACACAGCACATGAGAATGTACAGGAAGCATTCAGAGAGGGACTTAGTATTGATGTACTGATGCTGAAAGCAGATGTTCTTCGTGTTTCACTGTTGCAGTTGGCCCGAATACCAGAGGCTTAGTATTTCTGCGACGGTCTCTGTCGCTCCAGGATTGACGTCCGGTCATCAGTGGTATAAAATCAGGCATCCAACGCCATTGCATCAGTCTTTCTTGCCGAGGAGCCCGAAACAGAAGCATTTCGCATGAGTGCCGGTCAGACACTATCTAAGCTTAGTCTCCGATTGAAGTTGAAGTCTTCTAAAGCTACCCCACTGAGTATCCTTTTTTCGTGCTCTAACAGATGTCAGAAAAAGTTAACAATTGTCTCGCCTGTAGAAAGCAAATACCACACCGAGACTTCCATTCTTACTGCATCACCTTTTTAGGCCCAGACCATGACACACTTTTGTGCTTTGTTCAGCGCCAGAACTATACATAGTCGGGCCCTTATAGTAGCTAAATATTTTCGCTCTTGATCTCCATATTTCAAAATGGCTTCAGTAAGTCATCTGGCTACCAATCTTCTGAAAAAACGTAAGGATAGACAGACTGCACAGGTCCAAAACTGCCAGTGACGCTTCCGTTAAGCTAGTCGCCAATTCGCCGGTCCTCAGCGAGGTGCTTTCGCAGCTCCTGATGCCTGCTTGCTTGGATTCATAGGCCGTTACTGAGACCCATTCAGAGTCTGTTATGCCGCGAGACTCTTCTTTGACTAAGGATCCTTCAGATGTCTCTACCTTGGATGTGTCCAGAGCCGCTGAGCAGGCACAGGCTTCTGAGGAAGTTCTTCACACTACTGATACTCTACGCAAACTGATGACTTCTTTCATGTCTTCAGCTTTTTCTATAACTACCAAGTTTCTAAGGCCCAGGGTATGAAGTACACCTAAAAAAACTGATGACTCAAGCTCAGGCACCTGCTTCCATGCCTCAATCTCAAATGCTTAAAATGGCAGAAGACCTTATGCTTATTAGGGGAAGCCAGCCTACCCCTTCCAAAAGAGACTTGTCCCCAGCAGTTTTATCTGACCAGGATTTTTCTGAATATGAAGACATGCAACCCCTATCTGCATATGAGGAATTAGATGCAGAGGAATCCATTTCTTCTGCCTCTCCTCCAGAGGATTTTTTTCATTTGGTGAAACCCTACATACTTTAAGGGAGCATTACCAATGGGAATGTCAGGACTACCCTCAGTCCAAAAAGAGACTCAAGGAATTCTTAGACTTACCACAGCACAGACCTTTAACCATTTCTCCTGTCTTGGATGTTGTGGATGATGTCTTTCTGGAACACAGTTTGACTCCTGACATCCTTCCTCCTGCTCCCAGGAATCTTGACTGGTATTACAGGGTCCCTGACTCTCCCAAATTCTTTTCAAAAATCCTACTGCTGACCCAGAGGTCATTTCACAAGGACCTAAAAGAATAAAAGCAATCACAGCTAAGAATCCCACCCCCTCGGACAGGGATTCCCGAGCTTTAGGTAGGTGGGGTAAAAATGTATACATCTCTGCAACTCTTGCCATTAGAGCACTAAAGTTAGTTCCACATGCTGAAATACCAGCAGCATACCATGGAATTCCTCAAGCAAAAAATATCTACTTTTCCTGCTTGTGCAGAAAATAAAGAAATACAGGAGCTTATGTATTCTGCAAATCAAGTTACTAAATGCACTGCAATATGGCTTTGACACCCTAGAAGTATCTTGCAGGGCAGCAGTCACAGGTTCTTCACTTAGAAGGCATGCTTGACTTAAGGAACAGACCTTGACGGACCATGTCAAATCAAAACTATTGGACGCACCATTGAACAAAGACAATTTGTTTGGTACCAAGGCAGAAGAAGTCTTAAAAAAAGATGGAAGAAAAAGCTAAATCTATGCAGACAGTTAGACTTCCTTACAGGTCCAGCCTCTGAGGTTCAGTAGGCATTGCCTCTCCAAACACTGGTCCTTTCCGGCTCCCTCCAGACCAGCTCAGACAAGACCTAGGGGAAGAAGACCCCCCCCCCCCCCCAGACAGCAGTCCCAGGGAATGCAGATATCTAAGCAATGGAGTTCTCCACTTCAAAAACAAGGAGTGCTAAGCCACCCCCTTATGGAAGTAACTCACAATGACTTTACACCTCCACCCCTTACCTCTGCCCACCTGCTTGTGCCCCCTAGGAGGAAAACTCTCCTCCCATGCAAAAAACTGGGTCTCTATTACCAGTGACCGATGGGTTCGCAACAGTGTCCCAGGGATACAAATTTTATTTCCACACTCTGCCAACCCCAAAAGGGTTCCCAGATCTTCCTCCATACCAGTGGGCAGAGGCCAAAAAACAAGTAAATTCCCTGCTCTCCATGAGGGCAATACAGCCTGTTCCTGCAGACCAGATAGGCCAAGGTTTCTATTCAAGACTTTTTCTGGTACTCAGAAAAGAGGACACCTGGCACCCAATCCTCGATTTTATCAATTCTAAACAACTTCCTGGTGATACCAAAATTCAGAATGCTCACCACCCAGCAGCTTCTTCCTATGCTTTCCAAGGATGCTTGGTTAGCCACCCTAGACCTTAAGAGGCCTATCTACACATCCCAATCAGGGATTCTTGCAGGAAATATCTGTTTCAGGGCAGGATCTATGCACTTTCAGTTCTCTGCACTTCCCTTTGGCTTATTCACTCCTCCCAGAGTTTTAACAAAATGCCCTGCTCCAGCATTGCTTTTTGCAGACAAAGGAATATTCAAATTTACCCCCACTTAGACAACTGCCTGATTCAGGCAGATAGTCAGGAGAAATTCAGGCAGATAGTCGGGGAAAAGCTGGTACAGCACCTGACCTTGTAAAGGACCTGATGACCTCCCTGGGGTATACTATAAAAAAAATGTATTCCTGGGAGCAAGCCTGGACACAGCATCCCAGATGGCATTCCTTACTCCAGAAAAATAAACCGACCTGACAGGCTGATTATCTCAACTAGCCACCAGAACCCAATTATCCACAAGGAAAATCCTGCAAGCTCTAGGGTTCATGGCCTCCTGCATTCCACTCATTCCATATGCCAGACTGCATATGAGGAAACTACAGTGGTACCTAAAAAGTCTTTGGTGTCAACACTCTCAAGACCTGGAAAGTATCATAATATAATACCCTGTCTAAGGAAAGATTTTCTTTGGTGGGTAGTAGCATGCAACCACAGCAAGGGTCTTCCCTTCTCACAACCCCATGCCGCCCAGACCTTCACCACAGACTCATCAGATTATGCCTGGGGTGCACACCTGGATGGCGGGTGCATTCAGGGCCATTGGAGCCCAAATCAAATACATCTGCACATCAACCAAGAAGAGTTGCTAGCTGTTCAGCATGCTCTGACAGCTTTCAGACCTCTACTCTCCCCGGGACCTCTAGTGATCAAAACAGACAGCACCACGGTGATGTGGTATATCAACAAACAGGGAGGAACTCACTCTTATCCCCTCTGCAGGCTTGCCATGACCCTTTGGCACACAGCCTCAGCCATGCAAATTCACTTGCTAGCACAATTCCTGCCAGGCTCCCAAAACTCACTTGCAGACTATTTAAGCTGAAACCTGCTAGACCCACATGAGTGGCAGTTAGACCATAGAACCTTCAACCTTGTAACCCAAAAATGGGGCACCCCAAAGGTGGACCTCTTTGCCTCCCACAAAAATTACCAGCTCAATAAATTCTGCACCAGGCAACCTCACAGCAAGGCCTGGAAAGTGGATGCTCTATTCCTCCAGTGGGTAAACCTCTCTATCTATGTATTTCCCCTTCTACCCCTAATTTCAAGGGTACTGCTCAAAATAAGGGAGGAAAAACCAAGGGCAATCTTGATTGCCCCAGACTGGCCACAACAGCACTGGTACCCACTGCTGTGCAGCCCATCACCCCTGCCACCATGGCACCTACCTCCGTTCCCATCACTCCTGACCCAGAAGAATGTAGAATTCATGCATCCACAATTGCAGACTCTGAACCTGGCAGCCTGGCTTATTCGCTGACCTCTCCTCCACCTTGCCAGCCTAAGCAAACAATCCTGGATGTTATATGTGAGGCCAGATGCCCCAGCACTAGAAAATCCTATGCTGACAAGTGGAAAGGGTATTGCACCTGGATCCAGGCTAAAGGAGCTGAAACAGCACAGCCCTCCCTTCCACTCATCCTGGATTACCTAGCAGACCTACTACACAGAGGCCTTTCCTTCTCTTCTATTAAAATGCATGCCTCTGCCATCTCTGCTCATTACAGCACAGAGGCCACCTCTCTTCTCTCACCCTCTCATCAAACAGTTTCTAAGAAAGGCTAACAATTTAAGGCCACCCAGAAGAGCTCCTACCCCAGCTTGGGACTTTAACTTTCTGTTGCAAAACCTCACACTACCCCCCCCCCCCCCTTTGTGCCTGCAGCTTCAACAGAGTTAAAATTCCTCTCTTGTAAAAGAGCCTTGCTTCTGGCCATCACTTCAGCTAGAAGAGTTTCAGAGCTACAAGCTCTCATGACTGTAGAGCCCTTCATCATTGTCCATGCTAACAGAGTCTCCCTCAGGACTAACCCAACTTTCATGCCTAAAGTGGTGTCCAGTGTGGCTATCAACTGATCATTTCATTTGTCCCCCTTTTTCTCTAACCCACAAAACAAGGCGGAAAGGATTCTGCATTCTCTAGATGTGCACAGACAGCTCAGATTTTACCTGGGTAGGACTAAATCTTTTAGGAAAACTGACCATTTGCTTAGTCAGCTTTGCAACAGGGGCAGAGGGCATGGCCATATCCAAACAATCTCCAGATCGATAGCACACTGCATCCATTTCTTCTTCAAACACCATGGGAAACAACCCCCTAAGGGGGTCAGAACGCATTCCACCAGGGCAACCTCCACCTCTGCAGCTTTTCTCAGAGGGGTCCCTACAAGGGACATCCTGGAGGCTGCAACATGGACTTGTGTTCATACCTTCACCAAGCATTACCGCCTGTCTGTCTTCTCCAAATCTAGGGCAGGCTTTGCAGCTGCAGTCTTGCAGGGCATCCTAGTCAGCCCCCAGTATTCTTGACTGCCTCCAGCCTTTTCTTCAGCTTTGGGAATCAGCCCAAGTGTGATAACTGCAACAGTGAAACATGAAGAACATAGTACAGTTGTGTACACTTACCATAAATGTAAATGTTAGTGTATTCACAGTTGCAGTCCTGGTTTCCCACCCTCCATCCCCCTTGCCCCCCCCCCTTCCTCACTCCTTACAGGGAACTTTTGGTATTTACTTTCTACTGGTGGTGTTCTTCCACCACAACCTAGCTCCCTATTTGGGGGCTCCTGACATTTGGGGCAAGAAAAACTGATGTAATGGCGTTAGCTGCCTGATTTTATACCACTGACAACCTGACGTCAGTCCGGGAATGACAGCTACTGATGCAGAAATACTAAGCCTCTGGTATTTGGGATGACTGTGGGCTATCCCTAGCAGGATAACCCAAGTGTGATGACTGTAACAGTGAATACACTCTAACATCTACATTTATGGTAAGTGTACACAGCTGTACTTTCTGTTGGCCATCACAGCATTGGACACAATTTATTCTAGAACTAGTCTTTGTCCAGTCAGAAAACCTTTCTGTCATGTGGTTCTTAAACAATCAAAGATGGGGTGTCACACTTGGTGGTTTACGTTGCCAGGGACGAGAATGAAGTGGCTTTTTCTCAAATATGTCCGCCAGGTTTCTTCATGGTGTCCTGTGGGAAGTTTATGATGGCACCCAGTTTACAGTCCAAATCCAAAAGAGAGGCCAGCACCAAGAGTGATATCTGAATTTATTGCCTACCTCGGTGGATAGTATCCGATTTACTACTTATGGCAGGAACATTAATGCCATCAGAAATGTTATTAATAAAAACTGGAATATTCTTCTGGCTAATCAGGAACTATCTAGTCTCCTTATGGATAGATGTAAGTTTCCTTATCGCAGGGGATGTACACTGGGACCTCAATTTAATCACTATAAATCAAAGGATGATAATCGCTCTTTGGAACAATTGACTATTACAGGGGACTTGCTGGTTGGGTCATTTTCTTGTGGACATAACTCCTTTTGTAGATATATACCCAAGTCTAAGGAGATCTCTAGTAAAAATACCCAAATGGTACACAAGATAAAGCATTTTGCAAATTGTGGAACAGTCTG
The DNA here is from genome assembly GCF_019279795.1 of Protopterus annectens. NCBI lineage: Eukaryota > Metazoa > Chordata > Ceratodontiformes > Protopteridae > Protopterus > Protopterus annectens. The sequence continues at coordinate 61,101,488 of NC_056743.1, read as the reverse complement.
GGGTGGTCTATTTGGCCACATTTTCCTGTTCATCTTTTTATGTTGGGACAAACGTCTAGACATTTTAGACTAAGAATGTCTGAACACCTAAGTAACATTTGCAACAAACGAATGACGAATGCTCTCTACAAACATGTATGTGATCACAAATCCGCAACATTCCATTTTTGTATTATTGATAAGATAGTGGGTGATGGAGTGAATAAGTTAGGGTGGCACAGTATTTTGAATGACAAAGGATGTGGATCATTAGGCTGGGAGCTCTTTTTTTCTTCTGGTTTAAATGACCATTTATAACTAATATATAAAAGACTAAATAATTACATATAAGAATGTTCATTCATATACTAATAGAGGGGTTTCCAGTTTTTATTACTGGCTTCTTGATGCTACTGTCTCTTTAAATATTTAATTGGGACATTGTGCTGGATGTATAGAAAGAATGACATATGATCATTATGGTATTCACTGATGAAGGCAAGACTGCCGAAACCAGTTTGAATTTGCAATAAATTCAGATATCACTCTTGGTGCAGGCCTCTTTTTTGGCTTTGGACTTTGTTTTTGGCCGTTTTCACCTGCCTTGCGTGCAAAGTTTGTTTGGGCTTGGATCACATAGGTTCACTTCGCTTGGGGCTCCTGAGTGATCAGATTCATGTTGCGGCTGTATATGCTGCACTTTTATTTTCAGCACTTTATTTTCGTTAAACTTTTTCAGTACCCTACTTGGATTATCATTTACTGTGACTCGCAGCCAGGAAATAGCATCTTTTGGACTTAGTTTGTTTGGTGAAGTGCTTCCTACCAAAGAAATGCTGTTCGGCAGGTATATTGGTGTTTAAAATATCTTGCGTCTGAATTATGAGCTTAAACAGAACCAGGATGGTGGCTTATTACTTATGAGATCTATTTTTGGAAAACGAAGGTCTTTGGTTATTTAATCAAGCCTATGGGATGGTGACAACCGGATCGAAGGATCGTTGTGGCAGATGGAACCATTGTAGACTTTGTTTTTCAGGCAAACGTTTAGTCCGCCATATTGTACCACATCAAGCGATCACAAAACTACAGAGCAGGTGTGTGCTTATGGACTTACTTGGGCCTTTTGGAATAGTTTTGTGACATTTTAATATATGAAGCTTGGTTATAACATGTTATTACTGATTGCAACAACAGGATCGAAGGATCGTTGTGGAGTTATAGATCACAGGGCCTTTTGGGACAGTTCATAGAGGCCGTGATATTAAATTGCTCTACTGTTTTGAGACAATAGGATCGAAGGATCTTTGTTGCATATAGAGCAGCTGGAGGTTCAAATTACAAGCTTTGGGACATAATCTGGTACATTTTGGACTGTAATTATCGCAACTGGGTATTATCTTGTATATGGAACTTTGGACAACTACAATAGGTATACTGTATTCCATATTTCACATTTAGGAATTTTGGCTACAGGTGCATTGTTTTATACAAATATATGACCAAGATTTTTGTGATATATATGCATACTAGGGTGTTTTGTGGCACATTTATATATTCAAGCCAAATCATATCGTGCATAATACACCTTTTGTGGGTCACAGTTATTTGATAAAGCTCATTCACTTGCTTACTGTGGGGTTTTATGAATCGTACACAAAATTGGATGTTTTTTCTGATATTATTTGCTGTTTAACTATAGACATTACTGTTCATATCGAATTATGTGTTTTTACAATATTCAATATATCAGGCTATGCATAACTGTCCCCACTTAACATCAAAGAACAGGTGGATATTTATTTCAAATACCAAATGATTCATGTCAATCCTTGTTTTATAGGGGGACAACATTTGCATTTACATAGTGTTTTTCCTTATAAACAAATGATTTGTTCTCTTCTTTTTTTTTTTTTTTTTTGAGAATAGTACATTAACTTTCTCTATATATTAACAATTTTGTGAAATGCATTACTTTCTATACTGTGGTTGAAAACCAATTCTAACTGGGAGAATACTATATATGTATAGCAATAATCATCTGGGTATATTCTCCTAAACCATTTGATATTTTTTTGGAGCCAACAACTGACCTAGAATTAGAAGGGATTTTTTATTATATTTTTGAGTAGCCTGACTAATCCGTTTGGATAGGTAAAATAAAGAGATCTACATACCCACCTTATTTTTTCTCCTGTGTTAATGATTTTTTGGGTTGATCCCAGAGCATGAGACACACCTATCATGGACTTTGTCACTATACTGCAGGGTCTAACTGCAGACAAAAATGATCTTCAAGTGTTTGGGGTTCAGAATAATGGTGGTCTTATTACTGGAGATACTGGGGACCCAAATGATCTCTGTAAGAATCTTTTTATGAAATTGACTAAAAGTATGACCAATTTACGCAGTTCAGTTTGGCACCTTAAACTATTTAAGGCCTATCAGGCTAAAAATACAACTCCAAGGGGTTTGGGATTTCGGTCACAACCATATGTTAGTAATCTGGATGATAGGCTATATCAGGAATGGGCAGAAGCGCAGCAAGATACAACCATGTCATTTGTGAAAATATTGTCTTCCTGTTATGAACGGTCAATTCAGACCGACATTACAGAAACCCAACATATTTATGAGGAAATTAACACATATGAGGGTCAGACACTGTATCAAGAATGTCTTCAGAAACTATCCAAGGACTTACTAACAACAGAGAAGAATTTAAGAAGTAGGAAACTACATACATTTCTTGGGGATTTGACAGATTATGAAGAGGGTAAACCTTTTGGTATCAAAAAGAATGTCACCTTTTCTGATGGGGAGTATAGGGGAGACTAGACCCAGAAGGAAGAGACCCAGATCCATTTTAAAGAAATCTAAAAACTATTCTAGTAGTAAATCAGGGGATGAATCCTCCATTATGGAAACAGAGCATGGGCGCACTCAGGGGTCCCAGCACATAAGAAACAAAAAAAAAATGCTGACCACCCTTTAGGCCTAGGAAACATAAGGGTGGGAGAAAACATCACAAATGTGGAGAATTTGGAAACACTGTTACAAAAATGATAATTGTCAAGTAGCAGAATGCTCAAATGTACTCAGCATTTCCTCTGTAACACTATCAGAAGCTGCTATTAAATTATTAAACAAGGGATTAACATATGTTCCTGGTTTCTATGTTTATGAAGACAGTATTGTGAGAGATGTCTTGTCAGTTTTGTAGACTGTTGAATTTAAAATTATTTTTGGTCAACAGGGTGATTCTCAAATATCTACTAATTTTCATTTCAAAAAATCTACTTTTCAGGCCCTTATGGACAAATATGTGTCCATCTTTCAACAATCAGTTCTTAAAGATCTACACTTTCATGGTTATGAATCCCGGATGTTGGGTCACAACTTGTCTGGAGTGGAACAACAAGCCCTTAGGGAATTAAAAAAGAATCATGATGTAGTTATTATTCCTACCGACAAAGGAGGAGCAGTTGTAGTTATGGATATGGATTATTACTTATCATAGGTTCATAGGTTCATACTAGGCTATCTGCCCTAGGGCATTTATAAGCCTAGCCAGAGTATGTTTGGCTTTCGCCACCCATTTTAAATTAATTTTGCTATGCCCTTTTTCGAGGTTAGTATACTGTGCCTCTGTCTAACAGTGACACAGAAGTGATACCCGGGGTAAACCTACGATCTCCCATCCACCAAGATTCCTCTTGAAAAGAGTCAATGAGGGACTCTGGAATAAAATCCCAGTCCAGGTTAGGCAGAGTGAAGGGAGCCTCTGGGTTATGAATCTGTCCCTCCAGCATGTCCTATTTATTTCAGTGCTGAGGTTCAAGTCTCTCGAGCGTGTAGCTCGATGGGATTTGGATTTTTTGAGGTGCAGCATGTCCCTTAATTCCGGGTTGGACATGGCCTTATACGTGAGGCACAGGTCACCTCTGAGCAAGCGGTATGCCACTGAGTAGAGCTGGAGTTTCTTTAACCGGGCAGCATATGGCATCTGTTTGAGCCCTTTGATCCTCTTGGTGAGGTACTTTTGGGGTCTTTCCAGTTGCTGCAGGTGTTTGGTAAGGTACATCCCAAAAGGGGCATTGTACTCAATTATGGGCCTGATGAGAGATGAGTAAAGAGGCACGATGACCTCCTCTAATCTAGATGTGAATCCCTTCATGATTAGGTGGGCTATATAAAATGTTTTTCTAACCACTTTGGCCATGTGGTTGTCAAATGAGAGATTGCTATCAACTTGGGTCCCCAGGTCCCTAATTACTTCTGTACTTAATGGATTACCACCTATGTGGTAATTTGTGGGCACTTTGTTTTTGCCAAAGGGGATGACTATACACTTTTTGGCGTTTAGCTTGAGGCCATGGCTCTGGCACCAGTTGACTGTTTCTATGAGGCCCTTTTGGAGGATGCTTGTGTCGGCTGGAGAGTCGATTATGGCGCCCAGTTTGCAGTCATCTGCGAACTTGGTCAGCCACAGTCCTTCCATGTTGGCCTGTACCTCCGAGAAACATATACCAAACAAGAGAGGTCCCAGGACTGAGCCTTGTGGGATGCCACTTGTAACTGGTTTGGAGTCTGACATGGCTCCAGCAAATCTAACCATGTGGGTTCTGTCCTTGAGCCAGTTTGCAACCCATCTAGTGACATAGGGGTTTATATTTAAGCTGGTGAGCTTATCTATAATGCCCGAGTGGGGTATTGTATCGAAGGCTTTTGCGAGGTCCAGATAGGCTGTGTGGACCACCTTCCCTTCGTCAATGGCCTTGGTGACTGTTTCAAAGAAGTCAACCAGGTTTAAGAGACAGGATCTGCCCTTAACAAAGACAAACTGGGTAGGATCCAGTGTCTGTAGGTCCCCAATATCTTTATTTATGAGGTCCATGATGATCCTTTCCATAGCTTTGCAGACCAAGCTAGTCAGGCTTATGGGGTGATAGTTTCCAGGGTCCATTGAGGCACCACCTTTGTGGAGAGGGACCACTGTTGCTGTACGCCACTCTTTGGGTACATATCCTGTAGTAAGGCTGAGACTGAACAGTAGTTTTATGTTTGGGTTTAGCTCTTCCTGGAGTTCGTGTAGGACGCAGCCTGGGACACCGTCTGGTCCCATTGATGCTGTGTTTTTTGCTTTGGAGAGGCGGCTCCCACCTGAGCATCTGAGATGTCAGGGGGGCAGCACTCTGCTGGGATAGATATTTGCCCTTTTGGTGGGGAGGGGGGGGAGAAGTTTGCGTTGAACCTGTCAGCTAGGATGTTGGCAATGTCTGTGGGATCAGTGTATTTTTTGTCATTTTGGACTAATTCTGAGCATATCTGGGAATTCCCACCCAGGTTCCTAACATAACTAAAGAAAGCCTTGTGATTATCCTTAGTGTCCTGTGCATTTTTTCTCTCGAAGCTGGCCTTTGACGATTTTATGAGTGCCCTTAGTTTTTTGCTAATACTGATCAGAGATGCCTTCCCTTTTTGGGATTTTGCTCTATCATGTAGTAGCTTCCTCCTTCTATTGTATAGTTTGTTTATGGCTGGGGTCCACCAGACAGGTCGTCTGCCTTTGGAGGATTGGGTCTTGGTTTTATTTGGGATTGCATGATCCATGCAGTCCTGAAGGTGTTCATAGAATGCATTTATAAAGGATTCTGCGGTCTGGGCCGTATTTTCCACAGGCCCGGGGGCTTTGAAGGATTCCACCTCGGTTTTGAGGAGTGTGAAATTTGCTTTAGAGAAGTTTTTCACTGTGGTTTTCTGGGCAGGGGGTGGGGTTGGGATGTGAATATCCAGTGAGATCAGTTTATGGTCTGATCTTACCAGTGAGGGATACACTTCTGGTCTGGAGCATAGAGTCCCCATGTTGGTGATGATCAGGTCCAGTATGTTTTCCCCTCTTGTGGGAGTGGTAACAAGTTGTTCCATAGCATTTGAGTTTATGAATTCTAGGAACCTTTGGGCAAGGGTGTTGGAGCTAGAGTAATGCTCCCAATCTGTTTGGGTAGTTGAAGTCGCCCAATATAATGGTGTTCGGAGAGACCTTCATATTTTCCAGTGTTCTTAGGAAGGCCGAGTGGGGTTCCTGGGTTTGGGACGGTGGTCTGTAGCAAGCTATAAACTGGAAGGCAGTTTTACCCACTGTTAGTTGCACATGGATAGTCTCTGATGCTTCGTGCTTTGCCACCAACCTGGAGGTGTGGGTATCTTTGATTAATATCGATACTCCCCCTCCTTTCGCGGTTCGGTCCAAGTTTTGGGGCCAAAAAGCATGGTATGAGGTATAACCTGGTAGTGCTGGGGTGCTCTCGGGACCCCTGAACCAGGTTTCTGTTACTGCACAGATATCGATGTTCTCCATGCTAAGGAGAGTTTCGAGTGCGTGCATCTTGAGGTTTAGACTTCTAGCGTTGAGTAGCATTACTCTTAGTTTCTTATCCCTTGTGATACCTATGGAGGTGGGTTTGTCTTTTGAGCCTTGCCTAAAAAAGGCACTATGGGGTAGCAAGAGCCTTTGCCAATATCCGAAAGCCCAGGGGGTGACAGGTGCAAGCCGTCCCTAGCAAAGCATCGTGGCTTGTCGTGCATATCATCCCAAGCTGATAGGCATTGGATCCCCTTTGAATGACACCAATACTTAAGCCAATTGTTGAAATTGATCATCTTGTCTTCATACTGTGGCATCATTCTTGGTGAGGGTAAGATGCTACTCAAGGTCAGGGTCATACCAGCCTGGGCTACATGCTCAGAGAGCTCCTCTGTCTCTTTTCATGTAGTCCAGGGAGGTACGTCTCAGGTCATTCACACCAGCATGGACAATGACTGAGTCATATTTGTACTTGCCTTGGAGTGACCTGAGTGCTTGTGTTATGTGGCGGATCCTAGCGCCAGACAGGCTGCTCACCGTGACCTTCTGCTTGTTCAGCCTGGTGAGCGGGACGTCAGTGTGCGTGATGATAGAGTCACCTATTACAAGTGTATCAGGTGTGTTGTTTAGCCTTAAGGGCTGTGACTGTTCGGCATACTGGCTTTGTGAGATGTGTTGCACATGTTTTTTTTTGGGGTAGTGGTTGCTCGGGTGTCTGCTTTGGAGGTCTCTGCTGCTTAGGCAGATCTTTATTTAGAGCCTCCGAGTATGTTTTTGTGTGATTATGTGTTTGGTTTGCTGTCGTGGTAGGTCTATGTGAGACTGGAATTGTAGTGAGTGTGGTTTCCTTCTCCTCCTGACTGGTTTTGCCAGTACTGAGTTGAGAGAGCTTAGCTTCCAGTTTGGCTATATGGTTGCATCTCTCACATGTGTTGGAATTTGTTGGGAGGAGGAGAGGGTTGTCTGTGTACATGAGGTAGTTGTAACATTGCCTCAAGATTCTCATATTCACCAGCTGGACCAGAGAGGAGATTGACAACTGACCTTTGGACATGCTAGAATAATATTGGGAATTCCTTTATAATTGAAAACAAGGGCCAATGGGGACCGAGGGTGTAGTGCTTTTAATTTTTAGTGCTGACTTATAATTGCTTTAGTGAGCAAGTGCCAGGTAACAAGTGCAATGTGTTACAGGTAACTTAAATGCAAAAACGACAAACAGTAACTTTCTTTCAAGCGAAGCAAGGAAATAAGTACAGTAAGCAATGCAGATATCACTAGGGATCCACAGAAGCACTGAGAAGCCGCGTTTTAGGTGGAATTAGCATTCCAGGGAAATAACAAGCATACAAACAAAGCTAGATTCAGCAGGCCTGGATCTAGTCTATGCTACAGCAAACAAGGTGTACCAATTTCAGTAAGAAGCAGTTCAGATATACATGCACTATAAGCCTTTAACCAGAAATTCCCAGCTCAGAAGGGCAGAGTCCAGCCTCTCCTCCCACAAGAGTGCAGACCACGAACCCTCTTAATGTAAAATAACTGGCCTGAAAGCCCAAGTGCTTAAACCAGAATTAATACACTTTTAGAATAACAGACACTGAGCCCTCAATCAGCAGTTCCCAACTTAGAAGGATGTAAGCTACCTGTTCTGCCACTACAGTGCAGACCACAAACCCTCTCAATGTAAAACTGGTCTGAAGCCCAAGTGTTTAAACTAAAAGGCTTAGAATGAGTTACACCAAGCAGTAATAAATACAATTGAGAACGTTTAAGATGACGCAAAAGCAAAATAAAGTAGGAAGAAACACAAGTACAGTAAAAGCAGAAGAATTTTTTTTTTTTTTTTAGAAAAGTAGCAAAAGCAGTAGTAAAGTAGTAAATACAATTCTCATGCAGTGCAAGCTGGCACACTTGAATATGTAGCAATATTCGTCCACACACAGTTTGAGAGGAATGTAATTAAATTAAAAGGACTAAAAGCAAGCGCAGAAAGGGTTTATTAGGTAGAATGCGGTAAAGAGATGTCCTAGGGGAGTGTCTTAGATCAAATCTACAGTGGGGCGGGCACTGCAAAAGCCACCAAATTTAAACTACAACCAAGAATAGGGAGGGGGGGTGAGGGGCAGTTTCAACACAGATGTAAGGAATGTGCAAATTATAAAAAAATATATATACTGTTTTCTATAGATTTGCAGAGCAGTAAGACACAGATATCAAGCAGACAATTTAGCTCTATAATACAGAATAACACAGAAAATATACTTAGCTCTATAAACTTGAATATACTTCTGTAAGGCTGTCTCTCAAACTAAGGTTCCAGTTTGAATACAGGTTGTTAATTAAAAGGAGACACAGCACTAGCTAAATTATATCAGCTGAAAGACAAGGCAGGAAATGAGGGGGGCGGGGCAGTTTCAACACAGATGTAAGGAATGTGCAAATTATAAAAAATATATATACTGTTTTCTATAGATTTGCAGAGCAGTAAGACACAGATATCAAGCAGACAATTTAGCTCTATAATACAGAATAACACAGAAAATATACTTAGCTCTATAAACTTGAATATAGTTCTGTAAGGCTGTCTCTCAAACTAAGGTTCCAGTTTGAATACAGGTTGTTAATTAAAAGGAGACACAGCACTAGCTAAATTATATCAGCTGAAAGACAAGGCAGGAAATGAGGGGGGTGGGGGAAGTTTCAACACAGATGTAAGGAATGTGCAAATTATAAAAAATATATATACTGTTTTCTATAGATTTGCAGAGCAGTAAGACACAGATATCAAGCAGACAATTTAGCTCTATAATACAGAATAACACAGAAAATATACTTAGCTCTATAAACTTGAATATAGTTCTGTATGGCTGTCTCTCAAACTAAGGTTCCAGTTTGAATACAGGTTGTTAATTAAAAGGAGACACAGCACTAGCTAAATTATATCAGCTGAAAGACAAGGCAGGAAATGAGGGGGCGGGGGCAGTTTCAACACAGATGTAAGGAATGTGCAAATTATAAAAAAATATATATACTGTTTTCTATAGATTTGCAGAGCAGTAAGACACAGATATCAAGCAGACAATTTAGCTCTATAATACAGAATAACACAGAAAATATACTTAGCTCTATAAACTTGAATATACTTCTGTAAGGCTGTCTCTCAAACTAAGGTTCCAGTTTGAATACAGGTTGTTAATTAAAAGGAGACACAGCACTAACTAAATTATATCAGCTGAAAGACACAGCACTAACTAAATTATATCAGCTGAAAGACAAGGCAGGAAATGAGGGGGGCGGGGGGCAGTTTCAACACAGATGTAAGGAATGTGCAAATTATAAAAAAATATATATACTGTTTTCTATAGATTTGCAGAGCAGTAAGACACAGATATCAAGCAGACAATTTAGCTCTATAATACAGAATAACACAGAAAATATACTTAGCTCTATAAACTTGAATATAGTTCTGTAAGGCTGTCTCTCAAACTAAGGTTCCAGTTTGAATACAGGTTGTTAATTAAAAGGAGACACAAGCACTAGCTAAATTATATCAGCTGAAAGACAAGGCAGGAAATGAGGGGGGTGGGGGAAGTTTCAACACAGATGTAAGGAATGTGCAAATTATAAAAATATATATATACTGTTTTCTATAGATTTGCAGAGCAGTAAGACACAGATATCAAGCAGACAATTTAGCTCTATAATACAGAACAACACAGAAAATATACTTAGCTCTATAAACTTGAATATAGTTCTGTAAAGCTGTCTCTCAAACTAAGGTTCCAGTTTGAATACAGGTTGTTAATTAAAAGGAGACACAGCACTAGCTAAATTATATCAGCTGAAAGACAAGGCAGGAAATGAGGGGGGTGGGGGGAAGTTTCAACACAGATGTAAGGAATGTGCAAATTATAAAAAAATATATATATACTGATTTCTATAGATTTGCAGAGCAGTAAGACACAGATATCAAGCAGACAATTTAGCTCTATAATACAGAATAACACAGAAAATATACTTAGCTCTATAAACTTGAATATAGTTCTGTAAAGCTGTCTCTCAAACTAAGGTTCCAGTTTGAATACAGGTTGTTAATTAAAAGGAGACACAGCACTAGCTAAATTATATCAGCTGAAAGACAAGGCAGGAAATGAGGGGGCGGGGCAGTTTCAACACAGATGTAAGGAATGTGCAAATTATAAAAATATATATATACTGTTTTCTATAGATTTGCAGAGCAGTAAGACACAGATATCAAGCAGACAATTTAGCTCTATAATACAGAACAACACAGAAAATATACTTAGCTCTATAAACTTGAATATAGTTCTGTAAAGCTGTCTCTCAAACTAAGGTTCCAGTTTGAATACAGGTTGTTAATTAAAAGGAGACACAGCACTAGCTAAATTATATCAGCTGAAAGACAAGGCAGGAAATGAGGGGGGTGGGGGAAGTTTCAACACAGATGTAAGGAATGTGCAAATTATAAAAAAATATATATACTGTTTTCTATAGATTTGCAGAGCAGTAAGACACAGATATCAAGCAGACAATTTAGCTCTATAATACAGAATAACACAGAAAATATACTTAGCTCTATAAACTTGAATATAGTTCTGTAAGGCTGTCTCTCAAACTAAGGTTCCAGTTTGAATACAGGTTGTTAATTAAAAGGAGACACAGCACTAGCTAAATTATATCAGCTGAAAGACAAGGCAGGAAATGAGGGGGCGGGGGCAGTTTCAACACAGATGTAAGGAATATGCAAATTATAAAAAAATATATATACTGTTTTCTATAGATTTGCAGAGCAGTAAGACACAGATATCAAGCAGACAATTTAGCTCTATAATACAGAATAACACAGAAAATATACTTAGCTCTATAAACTTGAATATAGTTCTGTAAGGCACTCTCTCAAACTAAGGTTCCAGTTTGAATACAGGTTGTTAATTAAAAGGAGACACAGCACTAGCTAAATTATATCAGCTGAAAGACAAGGCAGGAAATGAGGGGGGGGCAGTTTCAACACAGATGTAAGGAATGTGCAAATTATAAAAAAATATATATATACTGTTTTCTTTAGATTTGCAGAGCAGTAAGACACAGATATCAAGCAGACAATTTAGCTCTATAATACAGAATAACACAGAAAATATACTTAGCTCTATAAACTTGAATATACTTCTGTAAGGCTGTCTCTCAAACTAAGGTTCCAGTTTGAATACAGGTTGTTAAAGGCCCAGCTGTCATAGGCCCATAGACAGCTCCAGAATGGGATACACTACATTCAATGCCTCTTGACCCAACCAAACGATTCAGAAAGGAGATTGATTCATTTTTGAAGTTGGCAGCTGAGGAAGGTATTATTAGTGCATCAGTTCTTAAACACTTTGCTGTTGAGGATCCCCAGAAACGGACATTATATCGGTTACCTAAAATTCATAAAAACGTGCAAAACACACCTGGAAAACCAATAGTTTCTGGTATAGGGTCACTTACGGAACCTTTATCAGGATTCCTCACTAAATATCTACAGCCCCTTCTGACTATGGTCAGATCCAGGATTAAGGACACAACAGAATTTCTGAGGATCCTAAGTGACGCTCAATTAGAACCAGATTGGATAATGTGTACATTGGATGTCACGGCGTTGTATACTAATATTCCACACTGGGCTGGGCTGGAGGCTTTAGAATATTGGCTTAACAAAGCAGACATTTACCCACCAGGATTTAATACTCTACTTGTTTGTATGGCAGAGCTTGTTCTATTTCCAACAAGAATGTTACTGACAAGTCTGTGGCACAGCTATGGGAGCATGCTTTGCCCCCAAATACGTGGATCTGTTTATGGGCTATTTTGAAGAATTCCTTATATGTGATGCATCACACAATATTTTTCAGGGGGAGATGGATATTTGGCGGCGGTACTTAGATGACTGTTGGATGGTCTAGCGGGCGGACACGGAATATCATTTGGAATTTGTCCAATACCTCAATGAAAACAATTGGCGTATTGAATTTATGCTCAATATGCATTGCCAAGAAATTCATTTTCTTGATGTCAAAATCTATAGAAACCAAGACCACACTCTGTCGACCCAGGTCTTCCACAAATATCCAGAGTATAACAGCCTTTTACAGGCAACTAGTTTACACCCTGATCATATTATAAGGAACATTCCAAAGTCACAATTTCTATGTATCAAAATAATCTGCCCTTCCATTGTTGATTATGAACATCGTAAGACTAATCTAATACATAGATTTAGAGCTAGGGACTATAAACCCGGCACTATCCTTTCAGCTAGCAATTGGGCTAGTGCACAAGACAGGTCAGAATTATTGCAATAAAAAGGAAAAAAGCTTACCTCAGTGGATAGTATCCGATTTGTTAATACCTATGACAGGAACATTAATGCCATCAGAAATGTTATTAATAAAAATTGGAATATTCTTCTGGCTAATCAGGAACTATCTAGTCTCCTTACGGATAGATGTAAGTTTTCTTATCGCAGGGGACGTACACTGGGATCTCACTTTAATCACTATAAATCAAAGGGTGGTAATCACTCTTTGGAACAATTGACTATTGCAGGGGGCTTGCTGGTTGGGTCATTTTCTTGTGGACATAATTCCTTTTGTAGATATATGCCTATGTCTAAGGAGATCTCTAGTAAAAATACCCAAATGATACTCAAGATCAAGCATTTTGCAAATTGTGAAACAGACTGGGGTGGTCTATTTGGCCACATATTCTTATTCTAAAAGGTCTACATAAAAAGATGAACAGGAACGTCTGAACACCTAAGTGACATTTGCAACAAACTAATGCCCTCTTCAAACCTGTATGTGATCATAAATCAGCAATATTCCATTTTTGAATTTTGATAAGATAGTGGGTGATAGAGTGAATAAGTTAGGGTGGCACAGTATTTTGAATGACAAAGAAAGGCTGTGGATCATTAGGCTGGGAGCTCTTTTTTTCTCCTGGTTTAAATGACCATTTATAACTAATATATAAAAGACTTAATTACATATGAGAATGTTCATTCATATACTAATAGAGGGGTTTCCAGTTTTTATTATTACTGGCTTCTTGATACTACTGTCTCTTTAAATACTTAATTGGGACATTGTGCTGGATGTATATAAAGAATGGCATATGATGATTATGGTATTCACTGATGAAGGCAAGACTGCCGAAACCGGTTTGAATTTGCTATAAATACAGATATCACGCTTGGTGCTGGCCTCTTTTTTGGATTTGGACTTTGGTTTTTGACTGTTTGCACCTGCCTTACGTGCAAAGTTCGTTTGGGCTTGGACCCAGTTTGCTGTCCCCTGCAAACTGGGTGAGTCATAAATCCTTAGTGTTCATCTTTAATGCCAAAGAGGAGTAGCACACCACTAGTGACAGGTCTTTTAGAAGAGGTAGAGTCAAGCACTCTAAATTCCTAGGTTGTATTTGTGAGCCAGTTTGCTATGAAACATAAGGATCATTGCACAGGGGCTGACATTTTGCTGGGAAAGTTGACTTACAATACTGGAGTGTGGAATTGTGTCAGCTGCCTGTGTGAGGTCTAGATCACGTATGCACTGTTTTTGTGCTACTCCACTGCTTCAGAAATGTTATCAAAGAAGTTGACTTGGCATTCAAGCCTCTCATTTAGTGAGATGAACTTGTGCCAACTAATGGTTTGAGTGGAACCAGCCCTACAAACTGTAGTAGGAGGCTGGCTGTTATATCCTCAGTGGGATATAATCTATATGGCCTAGGTTAATGCAGCAGAAATCCTAATGATGAATGTCTTTATTTTCCAAAACTAGCTATACATTCCATTGCAGAACATAGCTTGTGACTTGAGAATGTTACAGCGAGGCTAGTGAATTATTCATTCTGACATCTGAAACAGAGTTTCCTGGATTTTCAACGTAGCTTGTGACTTGAGAATGTTACAGTGAGGCTAGTGAATTATTCATTCTGACATCTGAAACAGAGTTTCCTGGATTTTCAACCTGGCCTATCAGCAATTTGTGCTATACTTTTCAGCCACTCAGAGTATTACAGGCCAATCTTGTGGGTGGAGAGCAGACTTCCAGCATTAGTAGCAAGTTACATGACAAGCTTGTCAAGTACAGTTGGATGTTTGGTCTTGAAAGGAAGACTAACATATTGGTGATGAAGAGGAAACTAGGTTAATTAAATGGTTTGAATTTAAAAGCTATTAAGATAGTGTGATAAGTCACAGGAATCTAGAACATTAAGTTTGGGCAAAAAATGAAGTAGGGAGCATGTGACTGAATTTACTGAAAAGAACCAATGAGATGGCGGATATGACTTGGCCTTCAGAATGGATGTAAGAAAATATTTCTTTACTAAATGGGGGCATTGAGTTTTTGTTATATTCATACTGAGTATGTAGTGTAATATAAAGCCATTGTATTAAAACAACTGTATTAAAAAAAAATAAAGAAAAGATGCTTTGGGTAGAATGAGAGTAGAGATATGGTGCATCTATGACGTACAAGATAAATTAAGCAGGCTGACCTCCTAGATTTGGTATTCTCTTCTCCTAGAACTATGCTTTTAACTTGTACTTGCAATAAGTCAACAGGTTAGTTCACTTATGAAATTGCTTCTCTCACTCTGTTCGGGCATAATTCGGATGGATAGATGGCTGGATGGATTCTCACATGATTTGACATCTTAATTTGCTCCCATTCTGTGTTTGACCACTGATGGCTTAAATTTGTCATTATCTTACAATGTAGTCTATTCAGCTAGGTTTTGACACTTTGTCAACTGAATTTCTAAATGGTTAAACCAAGTGGCTCATGCAATCGGTGCTCTGTGTTCATTTTATATTTCTTTTGAAAGAAATTTTTTTTACGTAATTTTGACTACTTTTTTTCTGTTCATTGAGAAAGCCCTATGCATGTGACTTTCAACAAAAGTAGTATATGAGAGATGCAGAAGGCCTCCCTCAATGTAGATGGTGTTTCCCTCCTGTTTTATAAATGTTCCAGAAAAGCAATTGGGAGAATTGTGTTCCAACAAACTGTCAGGGACCTCTTTGTTGTTCATGCTGAATACAGCTATAATGGCAAAGCAGTTTCTTTCATTTTCTTTCTTTGCCTAGTACATGGCTTTGAAAGGCATTCATTTTGTATTTTAATGCATTTTGTTTGTTTCAACATCAGTTCAGTTTGACTAGCCGATAATCTCAATGTCTAAAATTAGACTGTCCTGAATGGCAAATAAGAATCATATTTAGTTAAACTTGAAAAACCTTCAGAATTGCATTTCAAATGGAGTCAGGTTTGGGCTAAAGAGAAGTCTCTGTGTTCACCCGTGGCAGGGGTTAACACTGAGCAGCCTGCCTGTCCCTGTAGGAGTGGTTACTGCCTAGAAACTGTAGTTTTATTGGCCGTTTTTTGTCAATTCCAAACTCCTTGATCTCTCTCTCTTACTGCAACCGCGTGGTTTTGGCATCTTTCCAGGCTTAATAGTTGTTGCTGAAGCACCTACCAAGAGAAGAAAGGAGCCACTTTTGAGATTTTAAGTATTTTGTTCTGATTTATTTCTTAGAAAAACTGCATCGCCGCCTACTTTTCGGCATTTTCTTGCTTGCAAAAGTTGATATCTGTGTTAGAAACGGTATTTAGAACATACCTAGAGCCTGTTTATTGCATTTTTTGTGTTGCACTTAATTTAAAATCTTTTTTCTTAAAATTGCATTTTACCTGCCTCTGACCTAGCACACACGTGTTGGGGTCATTTATTGCACTGTTCTGACTAGTTTGCTACTTGTGTGTCTCTGCTATCCTTAAACAAAAAAAAAATCTTGCTATTTTCCCACTTTCTATAATTTAAAAAAAAGTTCAGTTAGAGTTGCTCTTCTGAACTGTTTGTAAGTTTCTTGGAGGCCAGTGCTTACTTGGGCTAAAGGGAAGTCTCTGTGTTTACCAGTGGCAGTGGGATAACACTGAGCAGCCTGCCTGTCCCTGTAGGAGTGGTTACTGCCTAGAAACTGTAGTTTTATTGGCCATTTTGGGTCAATTCCAAACTCTTTGATGTCTCTCTTAAAACCCTGCAACTCTCTTTTTGCAGGGTCTTGCGCACAGAGTAGCATCGGGCAGCGCCGGTTAGCTATGGTATACTATACCTGGCTCCACAAAGTCTGTGCAGCAGATTTTCCCTTAGAACTAGGCAAGCCTCAACTCAAGTGCTTCAGATCAACTGCTCTTATTGCAGCACTTGCATAACCCAAATCAGAACTTGTCCAAATCTCCTAGACAACACTATTATTTTCCAAATCTCGTAGACAGCACTATTATAATACAGCATAAGACCCTCCATTGTCCACAAGACAAGTGAAAGTTACTTTTCCAAGCATGTCCAGAGGTCAGCTTTAGGTGTACTCTCCAGTTCATCTGGTGGAATTGGGCATCCTGAGGCAATGTCACAACTGCCTCATGTATACAGACAACCCTCTCCCCTTACCTGTAGACACAAACACCTGTGAAAGATGCAAATACACAGCCAGACTAGAGGCTAAGCGCTCCCAACCCATGACTGTAACACACAGTCAAGAGGAGAAGAGACAAACTAGCATCACACCACCAGTCACACATGGATCTACAAAACAAGCACCGGCAAAACATACACATAAATACACAAAAACATATTCGTAGGCACTAGGTACCAATCTGAAAAGTAAACAGTGCCCTCCAAAGCAGACAAGCAAGCAACATGCACCACCAAACACAAGCCAGAAAACACATAATTCACCTCCGCAGTGTGCCTCATGACAGCCCCTAAGGCAAAATACCATACCCAACACACTAGTAATAGGAGACTCTATAGTAAGGCACACAGATGTTCCACTCGCCAGGCTGAACAAGGAGAAGGTTACTGTCAGCTGCCTGTCGGGTGCAAGGATCCACCACATAACACAGGCACTTGGGTCACTCCAGAACAAGTACAAGTATGATGCTGTCATTGTACATGTTGGTGTGAATGATAGACGTACCTCCCTGGACTACATGAAAAGAGATATCAAGGAGCTCTCTGATCATGTAGCCCAAGCTGGCATGACCCTGACCCTGAGTAGCATACTACCTTCACCTAGAATGATACCACAATACAAAGACAAAATGATCAATTTCAAAAATTGTCTAAGCTTCTGCTGTCATTCTAAGGGGATCCAGTGTCTGTCTACCTGGGATGACATGATAGACGAGCCTCGCTGTTCCGCCAGAGATGGTTTGCACCTGTCACCCCTAGGCTTTCGAATACTGGCCAAGGCTCTTGCCGTCCCCATAGTGCCTTTTTTAGGCAAGGCTCAAAGGACAGACCAACCACCGTAACCAGCATAGGTAACCAAAAACTAAGGGTAATGCTACTCAACGCCAGAAGTCTCAACCTCAAAATGCACGCACTCAAGGCACTCCTCAGGATGGAGAAAATCGATGTTTGTGCAGTGACAGAAACCTGGTTCAAGGCTCCAGAGAGCATCCCAGCACTACCAGGTTACAATTCATATCATACCTTCCGGCCTCAATTACCGGATCGCAGTACAAAGGGCGGAGGTGTGTCCATATTCATCAAGGATACCCACATCTCCAGGTTAGTGGTGCAGCATGATGCCCCAGAGATCATCCATGTGCAACTATCAGCAGGCAAAACCACATTTCAAGTCATAGCCTGTTATAGATCGCCCACCATGTCCCAAGATGCTCACTCAGCATTCCTTGAGGCATTGGAAAATATAAAGGTCCTACCAAACACCATAATATTGGGCTATTTCAACTACCTTGGTGTAGACTCTGTGAACTACCAAAGTTCTAACTCCTATGCCCAGCTGCTCATAGAATTTATAAATATAAATGCCCTTCAACAACTGGTATGCTCTCCCACTAGAGGGGGACAACATATTGGATTTAGTCATCACAAATATGGGTGGCCATTGTTCCACACCCGTTATCACTCCCTCTCTGGTCAGATCAGACCACAGACTGATAACCCTAGACATCCTCACCCCTCCACTTCCCCCAGTCAAAGAAACCATCGTAAAAAACCTTTCCAAATCAAACCTCAAACTACTTGCGTCAGAAGTGGAAAGCTTCACTATTCCCTTGCAGAAGGATAATGATATCCAGGGTGTAGAATCCTACACCAAGGCACTTTATATACATCTTCAGGATTGCATGGATCATGCTATCCCAAATAAAACCAAGACTCGTTCCTCAAGCAAGAAGAAACCAGTCTGGTGGACCCCGGCCATAAGCAGACTATACAATATATAAAGGAGGAGACTTGTACAAAAAAAGGACAAATCTCAAGTAGAAAAATCTTCACTGATTAGCTTTAGTAAGAAATTGAGGGCCCTCATCAAGTCAACTAAAGCCAATTTCAAAAAGAAAGTTGCCAAGGATAATAACCATAAGGCCTTCTATGGTTATGTCAAAAACCTAAATGGCAACACTCAGGTCTGTTCTGAGCTAGTACAAAATGGAACAAAATACACTGACATTGCCAACATCTTGGCTGACAGGTTCAGTGCAAATCCCCCCCACCACCACCACCACCTACAGGGCCCTTTACTATTCCAGGGGATTGTGTAACTCCAATTATTACTGATATGTTGGTTAATAAGGCTCTATCTAAAGCTAAAAACACTGCCTCCATGGGACCAGATGGTGTCCTGGGATTACTGGCCTCAAACAGTTGTCCTATGCAGCACAATTGAAAAAACTAAGGCTTTTCTCTGTTGCATACCGCCTTCTCAGAGGCAATCTCTGTCTAACATACAGAGTCATGTCCAACCCGGAACTGTTGAACATGCTCCATCTTAGCAAAACCAAATCCACTCGAGCTACATGCATTAGGGATATAAACCTCAGCTCAACAATGAATAGAACATGCTGGAGGGATAGATTCCCTTCACAAAGACTTCCTTTGCTATGGAATAAGGTCCCGATCTACATAAGACAGAGCCCCTCACTATCACTCTTCAAGAGGAACCTTGACAAGTGGATGGGTAATGAAGTTCACATCAGGGATCATACCAACAGCTCTACTAGATAGGGGCCAAGGGTACTAGCTGCTAGATCAAGGGCCTAGGGAACTAGCCAAAGGGGCGTTGAATACCGCACAACATGGCTGGGCTAATATATGTCCGGGCAGATAGCCAAGTACCTACCTATGAACCTATTCATGAAACCCTGCCACATGTAGGCTTACACTTTGCCTGCACACAGACACACACACACTTGCACGTTTTATAGTTTTGCTGGTCAGCTGGCTGTAGGAACCAATTACAGCCACCATTCCATTAAATAGTGCTAACCCCCACTCCTGTCCTAAACTGGAGTTGTCACTTGCATGATATCACATTCTTTTTATCTAATTTTTAGTAACAAAAAAAGTTCCCATTTTTTATCCTCTTTCCCTTAGAGGTTTAGTCTTCAGAATACTTATTTTATTCGATTGAGTACTTTTTCTAACAGTTAAGGCTGACATAATGACTAAAAGATGAAATGGGTATAGCTGTTATGCAGGTATGTTGTAAAATCTTTGACCTTTTTCACTGTAGACTTGTCATATGAATAAATATATAAGAACATCAGTTTCATTCAAAACAAACCAACCTCTCCAACAATTAAATAACAGAACACTGACATCCTAGCAGGCTCCATTATATTAGGCATGTATTTATATTCCTGAGTAGCAATTCATATTCCTTTATTTTTTCACTTAGTAGTTCAGTAGCTTTTGAAGTTTAATATTTCTGATTCAAATCATTTAAACTGCTTAAATTATTCATCCTTAAGCTGTGCTTCTTATTTCACCTTCCCTGAAGTTAGGTATGCTCTAAATGTTCCTTTAAATGTGGAACTGAAGTAAGTCTGAAACTAATTCAAGAATTCTTTCTTTATTGCAGCTTTTATTGGAACATTTTCCATATAGTACATATGCGCGCACACACACACATATATAGATATATATATAGACAGATAAATGAATGTTAATCCACAGTCATCCCCACTGATGCTATTTTGTACATTTTCAGTTTGCTTCTGCATTAAAATCATGTCTGCATCTTTGTTGCATACTGTATCTAAAAAGGCAATTAATATTTTTCCTAATTCCCATAGTATATTTTACCCAAATCACTATAAATAAAGACTGGCTTAGCAGTTTCTTCCTTTGTGCAGCATTTGTATTCTTTTCAGCTTATCCAGTACTACACGCAATGTTGTTTTCTTACGACACTTTGCCGTCCTTTCTTTGGAAATTTGTCACTGTAGCCATTCATTAGTGCTATGTGCGAGATTTCTTTGGCCCATGAAAAGGCTTCATATTAAGGTATTTATAGCCATGCCTCCTCTACCACCACCAATGGGGCATAAACCTTTTGAGCCTTTGAAGGTTCACAGCTGTATTATTGTGTAGTGTTGTCAAAAGTCGAGTGAAGAGTTCACACTTATTACCCATTTGCTGCCTGTCCCATGCTGTGTTGAATGCTGCTTAGGATTCCATTTCCACCACCATTCCTGTAGTCAGTTCCATGGGTCCACAACCTTCTCTGTGAAAAATACTTTTGGAGATAAAGGGGAGAAGTTGGCATTACAATTTGTCGACTGTGTTCCTTATTCCATCTGTAGTCTTCCTGTTCACAATGACCCCAACAAATCTCCTAAGAAGAACTTATGCACCAACATGAAACGTTTCTCTAGTTATGTAAGAAGGCCTCATGCTTCTGAAGCCTCTGGTCATATTCCCTGCCCGCCCTCCATTCCTTGGATCATTCCAGTAATTTTCTTCAGAATTTTTTACAGCAGCCTGCTATCCTTTCCCTTATTTGACATTGGTAATTGAACATAGTACTTCAGGCATGATTTGAACCAAGGCCCAGTAAAGTGGAATCATTGGCTTCTGGAATGTGCTGTACTGAGGATATAATGCATCCTAGCATTCTGTTTGCTGCTTCCTTTCCCTCTGGCCATTGTAGGCCAGATACTACATGGTAAAACACCAACTTTTTTTCTGATCAGTTGCATTTAGTTCTGCTTCTCCCACTTGACCAGTTTGCAGTATCTTGCAGTGAACCACATTGTCTTGCCCTAAACCTGCCAAATCATTTGTTCTTTTTGTATCGGAAATAATTTCATTATTTAATGCACTGTGCACATCAGTACTCCACATTGCCTTTCTGTTTTATATTTATTTTTAATTTTTATGGGTGAAATATTTATTGACCTTATACTGATTTGGGAGACAGCTGTGCCATTTGGCTGTAAAATCACAATCTGGGATTACTTTGTAGTTTTAGGGAAGTGCTGAGCATGCATTATGTGCCTGTATGAATTTACACCTCATATTCAAAGAGGTAATAATGCGTAAACATACAAAGCTGTTGCAGATTACTAATAGATGACTTCTGAGTGACACATTCATGCAAGCATGCATGGTAGCTTTGCCACTGCATAGCATGCTCTTTTTCATATCACTCTGGTATAGGTTTACCACCTGTCCCACTTTGCAAGTGACAGTCCCACTTTGGGCAGTTGTGTCCTGACAAAAAATTGTAAAAATGGCAAATGTCCTGAGATTTTAGGACAACATTATTTCCTATATTTGATGTAATAGTTGCATAAAACAGTTTTCTGTATCTAAAATACCTAAATGCTATAAGAAACAGACTAAGCAACTAAAATGCTACAAGAATAAGCTTTTATTTAGGCAAAAAAGTTAAGTTCTAACCTTTGTACTGTCTGTGGGGATGTGTCTGCCTGTAAAATCTGATGTTTGTAGCAAAAATGTCCCACTTTGGCCATTTGAAAAGATGGCAACTCTACTCTGGTACAGCTCCCTATTGAGTCTTGATCTGCTTTGTGAAAGCAAGCAATTACGTGCAGGAGGTTTATTGCTGTCTTAGACTCAGGCTCATATTCACTTTTTTCTTTATTTTAAACCTAAAATAGATTGCAAAATGCAAAATAACTATCAACAGGAATACTTAAAACTTTATGCCATCTTTTTTGCTAAATATTCATTTGAAGATGTATAGCAAGGTATTGGTGCTCATTTATAAGATGCTTTTTGTGACTTTGACATTCTTGATTCTGTAGATATGCAGTTGTTTCTTGAAAACTTCTAAATATTTAAATGTATTCCTGTTTATGCCTGCCATATTAATGCTGCCTTTCTTTTGCATGATATGTAAAGCAGCAAAAGAACTTCAATGAATTTTAATCTTTTTAGTATCGATAAAGTGATTAATTTGTGCTTATCCTAGTACACTGTTTACTTCTTAACCTATGAGATAGTAACACAAGAGACTTGGTTTGTCTACCTTACATATCCCAATGGAACAGGCAGGATTGATGAGAGGCAGACAGTCCAAACAGCACCCATGTGCTTATTGTTACTGTACTGATATCAATATTGATATTCCAAGTTTAGCTGTCTATTTCTAGGTGGGTAAAACTTTTGAAAAGAAAGTTCTGGGAGTAGTAACTATTTATAGTGATTTAGGAGTTCCATCCTTTTCCCTCTGCATGAGTCAAGGGCCAGTCTTTTAACTCTTATAGATTTAAAGAGACAAGACAAGGTAATCCCTTCCCATTGTTTGGCAAGCCAGGTCAACTCCAGTGCTTTCATCAAAGTACCAGTTTAACAAAAATGATACCATGGTATAGAGAAAAAATTATCAATTTCAACAATTGGCTAAGCTTCTGGTGTCATTCAAAGGCGATCCAGTGTCTGTCAGCCTGGGATGACATGCTCAACAAGCCATGCTGCTTCGCTAGAGATGGCTTGCACCTGTCACCCTTAGGCTTTCGAATACTGGCCAAGGCTCTTGCCACCTCCATAGTGCCTTTTTTAGGCAAGGCTCAAAAGACAAACCCACCACCATAAATAGCACAAGTAACAAAAAACTGAGGGTAATGCTACTCAATGCCAGAAGTCTAAACCTCAAAATGCACGCACTTGAGGCACTCCTCAATATGGAGAAAATCAATATATGTGCAGTAACAGAAACCTGGTTTAAGGATCCAGAGAGCATACCAGCACTACCAGGCTACAACTCATACCATACATTTCACCACAAAACCCAGACCGAAATACAAAAGGTGGGGGAGTATCCATATTCATCAAGGATACCCACACCTCCAGGTTAGTGGCACAGCATGATGCTTCAGAGATCATCCACGTGCAACTAACAGGCAAAACTGCTATTCAAATTATAGCTTGCTACTGATCACCCACCATGTGCCAGGACCCCCACTCTGCATTCCTGGAAAGACTGGGAAACATAAAGGTCCTACCAAACACCCTAATATTGAGTGATTTCAATTAACCAAATATTAACTGGGAGAACTACTAGAGTACAAACTCCCTTGCCCAACATTTCCTAGAATTTATAAAATCAAATGCCCTGGATCAACTGGTCAACACCCCCACCAGAGGTGACAACATATTGGACCTGGTCATCACCAGCATGGGTGACCGGTGCTCCACATCAGAGGTCAACCCCTCGCTGGTTAGATCTGACCATAAACTAATCACTCTGGATATCCACATTCCGCCACCACCCCCGGTCAAAGAAACCACCATGAAAAACTTTTCAAAAGCACACTTCACGTTACTTAAGACCAAGGTGGGAAGTTTCAAAGCCCCCATGCTAAAGGATAATGCTGTCTAAGCTGAAAAATCCTTTACTAATGCACTCTACAGGCACCTACAGGAATGCATGGATCGTGCTATCCAAAACAAAACCAAGACTCACTCTTCCAAAAAAAGGAAACCAGTCTGGTGGACCCCTGCCATAAACAAGCTATACAATAGAAGGAGGAAACTAGTACAGAAAAGAGTAAAATCCCAAGAAGGGAAGACATCCCTGATCAGTATCAGCAAGAAACTCCATTCCCTCATAAAATCATCCAAGGCTAGCTTCGAAAGAAAAATTTCCATGGACTCCAAAGATAACCACAAGGCATTCTTTAGCTAAGTCAAGAATCTAAGTGGCAATTCTCATATCTGCTCAGAGTTATTGGAGAATATCACAAAATACACTGAACCGACCGATATAGCCAACATCCTGGCAGACAGGTTCAGTGCAAACTTCACCCCCAAAAGGGCCCATAACTATACCAGAAGAATGTAGTGCCCCTGAAATCAGACACTCAGGTTGAAACAGCCCTCCCCAAAGCCAAAAACACAGCATCAATGGGAGTGAACAGTATCCCAGGCTGCTTTCTATATGAGCTCAAAGATGAACTAACCCTTCACCTAAACACAGTTTAAACTCAGCATCTCCATAGGCTAAATGCCCACAGAGTGGCACACCGCAATGGTTATTCTGCTCCACAAAGGTGGAGTCGCAGCAGACCCCGGAAACTATCGCCCTATAAGCTTGGTCTGCAAAGCTATGGAGCACATCATCATGGATCTCATTAACAGACGTAGGAAACCTCCAAACACTGGACCCTACCCAGTTCGGCTTTAAGGGCAGATCATGCCTCCTAAACCTGGTGGACTTCTTTGAGGCAGTTATCAAGGCTATAGATGAGGGAAAGGTGGTCCACACAGCCTACCTAGACCTCGCAAAGGCCTTTAACATCCCCAGTCAGGTATTATAGACATGCTCACCAGCCTGAACATAAACTCCTACGTTACGAGATGGGTTGCCAACTGGCTCACGGACAGAACCCACATGGTAAGAGTTGCGGGAGCTAGGTCTGACTCTAAACCGGTTACAAGTGGCATTCCCCAGGGCTCAGTCCTAGGACCCCTCCTGTTCGGCATATACTACTCACAGGTACAGGCAAGCACAGGAGGACAAGGGCTGACTAAGTTCGCAGATGACTGCAAACTAGGGGCTGTAACTGACTCTCCGGCTTACACAAACGTCCTCCAAAAGGGTCTCACTGAGACAGATAGATGTTGTCAAAACCATGGCCTCAAGCTAAATGCCAAAAAGTGCATAGTCATCCCCTTTGGAAAAAACAAAGTACCCACAAAACTACCACATAGGTGGTGGCCCCCTAAATATGGAAGATGTAATAAGGGATCTGGGGACCCAAGTAGATAGTAACCTCTCCTTTGATAATCACATTGCCAAAGTGGTTAGAAAATCCTTCTATGTGGCCCACCTAATCACAAAATGGCTTGCATCCAAATCGAAAGAGGTCATTGGGCCCCTCTACGCATCACTCATCAGACCCATCATAGAGTACAATGCCTTGTTTGGGATGTACCTTACAAGACACCTACAACAACTGGAAAGACCACAAAAGTACCTCACCAAGAAGATCACTGGCCTCAAGCAGATGCCCTATGCAGCTCGAATGAAGAAACTCCAGCTGTACTCTGTTGCATATTACCTATTCAGAGGTGATCTCTGCCTGATGTACAAGGCCGTGTCCAACCCAGAATTGATGGACATGCTCCACCTAAAGAAAACCATATCCCCTCGAGCCACACACTCCAGGGATCTAAACCTCACCACAACAATAAATAGGACGTCCTGGAGGGATAGAGTCCTGTCCCAGAGACTTTCCATGCTCTGGAACAAGATTCCCATCCTACATTAGGCAGAGCTCCTCTCTAACCACCTTCAAGAGAAACCTTGACGAGTGTATGGGAAACAGAAAGCTTACCCCAGAGATCACTTCAATGGCTCTGCTGGACAGAGGTACAGGAAACTTGTCTAAGGGGGTGGGGAAAGCCAACCCATTCCGGCTAGGCTTATAAATGCCTTCGGGCAGATAGCCTAATACCTACCTATGAACAAGCCTTGTAGTTGCCGAAGAAGCCAACGTAGTATGGTTTGTGTAATAAGCCTTTTGGTATCTGGTAAAGGAAATAAAATCAAGATAATAAAATCATATTGCTCATTATCTGGAGAAATACTCTGTTAAAGCAGATGCAATTGTTTTCAGGGGAGAAATGTGACAAGCTGACAATTTGGCAACATTCATTTGGTAAAATGTACAGAAAGCTCAATTAAGCGAGGTAGCTGAAGCTGGTTCATTAAAACAAAAACAAACAAACAAAAAAAACCCTGTGCAGATGAAACTGTTTGATACTTTCATTAAATTTTGACTGCACAGAGTATGCAATTGCTATGAGAAGCAATGCAGTACAGTTATTAAACAATGAAATTTGCTTCCAAATATGCACATTTGCAGAGTTTAAGGCTTAATGGTCTCTGAAATGTTACTCCATATTAAAATTATGTATTACCCTATTTTGACTCCCAGAACTATTTGAAAACAGGAAAATGTTCATTCAGACTGAAAAAATGGAGAATGCTGCCTGGGACAAAAAGCAGAGAAAAATATGGTCTGCTAATAAATTACTGTCTAAATTTCTGGAGTGTACACAAAGAAACTGGGTTCCAGGAAGAGAAAACTGGAACACAATAGTTCAGAAATCATTCTGTTTGGCTCATGAACTTTTCCAAGGCATCTCTACAGGATCCAAAGATGTCTCAAGTCCATTTTGCTCATATTGCATCAGACCAGTTATTGACCTTTTGATATATTTTTGTCTAAACATAATACTCATCTTGAGAAACCTTAGAGATTCATGACTAAAATAGATCAGTGGCCACAAAAATTGTAGTTATTGTGGTCTAACTGGCAACCCACTCACTCTCTATATTTAGTGTCTTATAGACTCCACTGTGGAGATCAGTTTCTAGCCATTCAAAAGACCTCTTTGACCTCTTAGATCTTTGCAGAACTAATGGCACTTTAATTCTAAAACATAGCTCTGAACACCAGGTACAAAACGTTTAGATAAAACACATTTAATTTTTTGTTAATGTTCATCATGTACTACAGTAACATATAATCCATTACACTCAGTTTTAAATACTTTGTACCACATGGTCTTGATTTCACAATTCTAATGAGCTCATAATTGCATATATTAGCTTAAGGGTCACAGAATGGGAGGGAATAGAAAAAAAAAAGCCGACCGATATCTCGTCTCTGCTGGTTTTCAACTAGAAATGACAGTGGCAATAATTTTCTATTGCAAACCCTAATCATGCATTTGAATGTCAGTAACCTTAAGTAAACTTGTTTAAATCTCATCCATACTGCGTATGATGGTACGAATAGTTTGACCATCCAAATACTAGCTCATAAAAGGGCATAGTCCAAAATATCTTGTGTACACTAGGCAAACCTTGCATTGAATCAAATTTTTGTAGCCCAGACCAGAGGTAGAACCATGTGGTAGACCTTCTAGATGTACTGCATCATATTCAAACAGTGCACCTTGTGGTTATTTTAGAGCTTATTTATGATTATGCAACATCTTCTGTTTTGGTTCTTTTGCACCTAGTGAGTATTATAAGTTTACTGTTTATGCCACAGCTTAGCTTTTGAGTCATGTTTAGATAACCACTCTGCATGAACATAATTCACTGTTACATCCCATAATTTGCTTTGGCCAAGCTCAGTTGTGAGATCACTGTGGTTTTAAGTCATCCAGCACTCTTAAAAAAAAAAAAAAAAAAAAAATGTCTAGCTAAAGTTGTTAACATCCTTTTATATTTGTGGACACATTGTAAATCACTATCCTGTTCCTTTTTGCTGTGGGGATTGTTAGACTTTGGTGTTTTGTTGTAACCTCATTCTACGAAATGCTTGTTGCTTTCATTAGTTTATGCAGAATTCTCCTTAACTATATATTTTTCAGAACCGAGTTCATGGTAGCCTTCCATGTCCGAAAAGAAGTAAATAATGAAGATGAAAAGCTGTCTTCAATAAGTTGTATCATATGCTTTTGTTTTCATGTACTTATTTGATGAAGTATTCCAAAATACCCTATAGTAGACCTATGTTTTTCAGGTAGACAAAAAGAAGAGGAAGGGGTGAATTTCTTAAACTGGTAATTGCATGAAGTGTTATGTCAGAAAAAAAGTGTCAAATTTTCCTCTCTTTTCACAAAGGAATCAAATAAAATATTATGTAGATTGGTGCTAGGGAATTAAATAAAAGAATATTAGGGTATTTTCCATTTTTACTCCACAGTAATATCTGACTTGATGCCATGCTTCAAATTTTGAAGCTCCCCTTGCAGCACTCTTTGGAGCTTTTGAATCCTATCCTAGATAATTTGAAGGGACCCGCGCATGGGATAAAGTATTTAGAAGCTACACTTGTCCATTAGTGGTACAGGGGGCAGTTCAGGTTAAATTTGTTTCCTATCCATATATTTAAGATGTGCTTGAAAATGGACAGGGATGAACTTTTGTTTTATGTGGATGTGGAGTCGTTCTATAGCAGTGGTAACCTCTACAAAATATAACTGTCCATCCAGACCATTCTACTGATGTTACAGAAGAGGTTCAGATCCCTAGACCAAGTATTTCTAATGCCATTTCACTTGCTTATGTGCAGTAAATCCATTAGTAATGGGTCTGAGGATGCCTTGTATGCCAGTCAAAGGTCACCTCTTAGTCTGTAGGAAACAGAGAATAGAGACAGGGCTTTGACTCAGTCCATGTAGGACATGTTGTTTAGGGCTTTGACTCAGTCCACGTAGGACATGTTGTTTAGGCCATTGCAACCTTTTAGTTGGGTATCTCTGTGGGTGTTCCAGTTGCACATGTCTGGGCAGATGCATTCCAGACTTTTTATTTTTGTCATTGATCAGCGAACATTTTGAGGTGTTTGAGTACTTTTGACCTTGGCTGCCAGATAAAGGAAGGAAGTTTTAGTGGAAATGTCACTTCCTGTCTGATGATCTTGGCAGTCCTACTTATACTGATACTTCATTAAAAAAATCTAGGGTAAGGTGAAGGTAAATGGCCTTCACTGAGCAACCTCAAAGCCACCAGATGTTTTAAAAATGGTTTAATTTAACGAGCAGTACATGACGGTATGAAAAAATGTTGTGGATATTTTTAAGTTCTGTGTCTTTAAGAGTGTGCAGAAGAATGCCATTTTGTTATACCACTGACCATCATATCAAGATTTGATTAGACCGTGAATTCAGATTTATGTTCTTGGTATAGTCAAAATGATGCAGAACTGCTGTGCTGGGACTTTGTTGAATTCCCGTATTTTCATCTTGGCTTTTATTTCAGATTTTTTTTGTACATACACCAGATCAACTGTATGTTAATGTAATTAAAATATGTTTATGTAAACCTTGTAAGTGGATTCTGTAGTTGTTCTCTAAGACCTCCAGAAAGGATTTCAGCCAGATTCACTATTTTTCACTGCTTTCTTATTTGCAAGTTGTGCAAGTCTATTTTGTTGGAGTAAATGTAATTCATTTTGTGCAGTCTAAAGGAAAGACTGTTCAAAAGGCTTGAGATATAAAAGAAGCTGCAGATACAAGTCAGCAACTTGAATTGTTTCTACAACAAGCAAACACAAATGTAAACTACAGCAAAAGCATTTTATGAAGTAGAGAGGAATGACTTAATCTGTCATTACTGTGCATTTCTGGATTTCTTAGTAAAAACATGTTTGCATAATGACCAGGTAACATTTCTGAGGCAGGGCTGCAGATATACTTAAAGTAGCGCACATTTGGGATTTTGGGTCTACTTATATTTATGACAATAAAGAAGATCCTGCTTAAATGTATGCAGCTTCGACAAGTGTCACAGGCAGTATTGCCTTTGTCCTGTTGAAATAATTGTAATTTTTACTGCCAAACCATAACTGGTCATTTCCACTGTCAGACTTAAAATTCTAGATTTGACCGGCTTGTGTAGTACTTTTAAAAATAAAATTATTATCGACTTGCAAGCAATTCGGATGTTACACTGTTTCCACCATATCACCACCATTTATTTTGTAAAATTGCTCTGTTGTCAAGTTGGAGTGCAAGATGTGGAAGATGGAACCTGTGTGTATTGTACATTAAAAAAGGCTAGTACTACTTTTAGTCCTTTTAGATGCATTTCCACACATTACATCTCCTTTCTTCAGATACATGATCACACACTGACAGATGTAAAAGGTTTACATAGGTTAGCAAATTTGTCATTTAAAATGGAAGCATTTTTTCGATACATTCAGGAGAATGAAAATTGCTTGCACAATGCCAAAGTATTATATTCTGTAAAGGGTTTATCATGCTTGGCAATTAAAGTGCAGAAAAATTAGAGTTTAACTTTCATTTAATGATTGACATTGTGATGATGTGCTGTATTGCCAGCTATGCCATGGGAAAAGTAGGGCAGTGGATGTGTAACATATGCAAGTATGCTAGCTGGAGTGTTTAAAGAATTATGTCATTTGTATATCATACTGATTTGTACAGGTGCTTGTGTTGAAAATATGTTTGTAAAGCTGCTTGTGTTAAAAATGTACCAACAGTGGGTCCTGCTGGACAAAAAATAAATACAGCTTGTTGTCAGACTGTATAACTGTTAAAATGAATATATTTTAATACAGGATACTGGAAGAAAAGAGGTTAATCTCAGTCCAGCTAACTTTGAAAAATAGTCTGAAATTAAATTACCTGGTTTACGCCATAAAGATTGTATCTTACACTTCTGATTGCAGCCAGAAACAAATTGTCTGTGAAAATGAGGACAAGGAATCTTACTGTATTGCCCTTAGGAATGAACTAATTGCTACTCTCGAAGAGTGGATGTTTTTGAAATGGTTTTATAGTTTCCACATACTATAACACATCTTAGCAATGCTGTGTGTGTGTATGGTAATACATATGTGCAAGATTCTGGCTCGGTTTCTATTAAAGTGGGTAGTGCGGAAACCAAAAGTCAAGTGACCAGATACATGTGATGTCATTCTCTAAGGCAGCACTGAAATGATGAATTTAATACTAGATAAGACAGACGTCTCAGGGCAGTCTGTTTCTGAAACCTAACAAAAGGGAAGACCACTCTCCCACTTTATCTTGCCTTGCTCTAGTAAGTGAACTAGGGGACAGTAATTCTTTAGATCAGTCAAGAAAATATAGCAAGATTAGTTAAGTATTGTTTTTCTGCATCTGCGAATCTTTCCATCTGAGTTATTTTAAATATTTCTTGTGATTGAAACTCTGTTGTTTATTGTAAATAGATATTTAATATATTTGTTATTTTATTGTTTATTATTAAATATGTTTTAACTTTTCATTGTGGGAAGTCTTTTAGAGGATATTTTAACCTTTGAGAGCACTTTTATTTGTTTGGTGACACTGTGGCCGCTTCTGAATGCCTGTTGCATTGGTCAAACACTACCATTTGTATTAGTATTAATTTTACTCAGTATAACTGGGTAACCTTGTACAAGCATTAGAATAGTTAGCTTTTTAGTGTTCTTGTGACAGTATCTACCTTACTGTCTGGGTAGAGGAGGCATAGCTGGTAAATCTGTGCCAGCCTTTCCTAGTTGTGTGTGTGTGTGCTTGTGTGAGAAAATCAAATCTGTGTGTCAGCTACTTCAAGCAGGGACAGAGAGCACACTGCTGAGAACTCAACTCTACAGCTGTGGTCAGTGTGGAGTCCTATTTGGGGATGGTGAGAGAGAGGGAAACCCAACACAGGTCAGGAATGTGTTCCCTGTGTGCTTGTAAGGGAAATTGTAGGTGCAGAGAGTTGAACCTAGTATTACTTTGTGTATCATTTTTTGTTCCAAGTGAACGTCCCTCACCGGTGTCAGTGGTGAGGCTTGGGGCTCCTTGATTACTGCTCCAGAAGAGGGACTTCACATATGTAATAGGATAATAAGATTTTGAGAAATATCCTTCAAAAATGACAAATTATATTAAGTAAAATAAGAAAAAGTAGACTAAATGAAATCTATTTTTGTTTTATAAAAGCGAGTTGGTGATTTGGCATAATGGTTAAGGTGTTTACCTCATAGATACACAGGGTACAGGGTTTGATTCTCACCTTTGAGAGAAGGTGGCTAGAATTAAATTGGCCCTTAATGGCAGCTAGCCTAGTATTTACCTGTAAACCTATTGGGAAGAAGTAACTGATAGATGGGGCACTTGAAATTGACCTCCGGATAGTAGAGCAAGAGGTGACCAGTTTGGGGAAAGGCAGAGTACTTGAGCTGGAGATGATACCTACAATAATATTTAGCCAGGGTACCAATAAAACCCCTGAAAGATGTGGTTTGTAGCCCATTAGCCATTGAGGGGGTACTAGACTGGAGGATGGTTGTATTAGTTCTGCCCAGATGAGGTAACTGGACCTTTCTACACTCAACTCTCTTCTACTACTGAGGCATAGCTAAACTGGAAAGTAATGTCTTCGTTCAGCAAAATCGTTACCTGGTTGAAGGGATGCTGTAGAGTGCTATGATGAGATAAACTTTGTTATGCCACAAGGGGTTTTGACTGACCCAAGAAGAATTCAACACATTCATCATAGTCATAGGTAGGGACACCAGTGGGATGAACTAATTTGTGGGTTATAACAAGAAAAGTGGCACCAGAAACTTGTGGAAGGGATCTTTAAATAACTAGCCTGCTAGGCTGATTACAATTAGTACTCCTTGTAGACAGTAAAAATACTATGTCTAAAACAAAATAACTCTTGGAAGATTTATAGTGTGAGATAGTAAAGGTCGGGCCTATCCTGATAAGAACTAACTGGTAGTAAGAGAGGTAATTGTACCAACTATTACTGAATATAGAATGAGACAGTTTCAAACAAAGACAGCGGAATGCTTAGATGCATACTGGAGGAATAGATCCGTAGAGTAATTACATTATTCCCCCACAATGGGCACTTCTCACACCACAAGTAGAGCATTTTAAGTAGTTCATGAGATATTGGAGAAAGAGAGAGTACCTAAAAGTGCACAAACGAAGACATCCTGAGAAATTAAGAGGATGCAGGAATTTGTGTAGAGAGGGAGCTTGGAGGACTGTTCATGCAGCATTTCAAAAAATGGAGTTAACATGACCTTGTTTCATAACGTCTTGATTTATTTTTGTTGACCAGGAAACTCCAACTGAGTATAAACCCTTTTAAGTGGAGACCCATGGAGAAAAGCTCCACATAATTTTACATACAATGTTACATAGTAGTTAGACTATTATACAAGCACCACATAAGTTTATATACAGTGTTACAGATTAGACATTTTTACCTAATATAGTACGTTTAGTGTTAATATAGTAATTTTTAAACAATATAATATAAAATATTTCATGGATTTGGCCTGAAAGTAACCATAAAGACTTAGAAAGCTAAAAGGTCATGGACATTTAGAAGTCATGTAGCTGAAATACTTGACGTGCTTAAGGGAACATTGCATATGTCCCATGGGCCTGCATTGCAGGAGGTCTAAGGGATCACATGGCGAAAACTTTAGATCCACTGAGTTTTTCTTGCATTTTTTTTTTACTGAAAGATTTCTGTAATGAAGTACAAAAACAGCTCTATAGTTGTTAGCTTTGGTAATGAAATGGATTATTACTAATAAACTTTTTGTTTATGGATTCTTTGAATAGTAAATGAAAAATTATGAAGGCAGTGTCTGGGTGGAAATAGGTTATGGAGAGAGACAAGAACAAAAGACAGAGAAAAGGAGAGATTAGTTAGGGGGAGGGTTGGGACTTGGTAGTTTTCTGTATATGGAAAAAAGAACAGTGATGGGTGTTGTGTGATGTATAGAGGAGATGAAATGAAGGTGTGAATATAAATGGAGAGTATAGGATGTAGATGTAATATTTTGAGATATTTTAAGGAGGAGTTAGGATAATTATGGGTAGAGTTATCCAGCAGACTGTGAGGTATGGCAATGAGGAGAGGACAGAGGTCAACATTTAGAAATGGAACAGACTTTAGTCTAGATCTGAGGAAGTTCTTTACAATTAACATGCTGTATGTGTGGGATGGACTTGCGCTAGTTGTGACCTGTGGTTCAGCAGATGCTTTGTGGATCACCTGGGAATAAGTGGTGGGGAGGAGAGGAGGAGTGTGGCTAAAGATCAGCTCAAGGCACTGTCTGCAAGCTATGTACAGACTAGTCAGGTACAATGTATTTCTGCAGTCAACTACATATATGTTTACTGTATGTATACATAACCATTTTAGATGGAAAGTATAACCAAAATATTGGGCAGTCCAGCTTGCATAAATACTTTATTAATGTCGGAAACTGCTGAAGTTGCATCCTTGGTTACAAGGAAATGTGTAACTACACAATTTTATTTCTGCTGTGGCATTTTTGGAATGTACTCTGAGATGCCGTTCCTTTTTAGTTTAAACTGACTATTTTCCTTCAGCATTAATTTTTTCTTTATTTTTTGACATTCTGTATCTAGATCTGTCTGCCGTTAGCGGACTTGGTTCTTATTGATTTCTTCCCAGAAATATACAGCTAAGAACTTGAAACTCTTCTACGCTTTATCACTCCATCAAACAAAGGACGTTTAGTAAACTTCATCATAATTTGTACATTGTGGAACATCACAATAGTTTGAATGATGCATGTTAATGCATGTTATGCAATGAATGCACAAAATGGAGCACGCCTTGCCTCCTTTTATCCTAAGAGCGGCAGGATCGATGTTTACATGTATACAGACTAGTTTATCAAGAATAAGAATGCAATTGTTACATTTATGAATGATGTATTATGCTACTTCAATAGAAGCAGGGGCATGTGGGCAGTGTCTAGTAGCTACAGAGAATGTTAAGTGTGGTTGTAATGTGTTCGCTGCTGTAGCATGCAGTTGTCAACTGATGGTAGTGCAAGTGATTCAGTAGGGAAACGTTTAATAGAAATAGTAATGAAAGACAAATTAATCGAATTAAGAAATGTTTACCCAAACCCATCAGAATAGCAGGTGATCATCAACCTATTGAATATATCAAAGTATCAACTGATGCATTCTGCTACCTTGGGTCAGTACTTGTTAGAAGATCATTTAGTAAATCTTATGATTTATCTGCCTAGGAATATGTTCTACATTATTCACCTATATAGAGGAGACCACTCCACAGAAATGAAAAATTACAAAGCTATTAGAACTCCTCCCTCTATCTAAAATACTAGGAAAATTAATCCATATGAATTACCTTCCTTCTAGACAGTGAGCTACTATTCATACCATGCCATCGTACAGACAGCTCTGTTCTTCACGATTACTATAAAATCAACGACTGACTAAGGGGGAAACTGCCATATTCATGAACCTTCATCTCACCAGCTGCTTGCACACAAAATCTCCTCTCTGGGACTCCACATAAAATAGGTTGAGTGGTTTTCAAGCACTTTTAGGGGAAAAAAATAATTCCTAAAATGGCAAGAAAGACTTTTCCCTTCTGCCAGGACAAGTAGGCATTTCTCAGAGGGCCATATTGTCTTGTTTAATATGTTTATAAATGATATGCAGATGGACTTAAAACAAGTCAGTATTATTCAATATACTCATGACCCTGCCCTTATCTGCTCAAGCCAGTGACCACCCACATCTGCAGACCATGTCACAAGAAGTCTTTCTATGCATTTAGACATGGCTATAATAGCACGGACTATTTCTGTACCCATCCCCTGCAAAAAAGGGGTTCATACTCTTTCTTTTATCTTCCATGAGCTGTCAGACATCACTTGTCTCAGATATTCCTCTCAATTGTCCAGATTTTCACAGAATATACAATTTCCTTGTTCTTTTGGTTTGTTTCTCATAAAATTTGCAGTTGTTTTGGGAAGTCACTGAGGACTGAAGTCCCTAAATAACATATGTTTGAGTTTCAGACTTCATATCTTTGCTAATACAAATCCTATTGTTCTAGCAACTTTTTTAAGTCTGTAAGAACAATATTTAAAATCTGTGCCTATTTTTGGCCTTCCCCCCACTGTTTTTAGCCTTTGTCCAAATTTGTTGCATTAAGAGGTTGGGAGGTATGATCCCAAAGTGACCACAGATTCCTCCAGTGGAACTGAAGTGGAGCAAGTAAATCGCACAAAATTCCTAGTAGCTGTAATAGACGAGAACTTAAAATTCAGTTAACTCACCAGAGTGTTACCGAGAAGATGAGGCAGCATAGTGGCTCAGCAGATGGCATTGTTGCCTCACAGCAAGAGGTTCTGTGGTCCAGTTCTTGACTGGGGTGCCTTCTGTCTGGAGTCTGCATGTCCTTCCTTTGTTAATGTATGATTTTATGTTGTCCTATCTCGGCCTTCATTCTTGGATGTGTTCAGAGCCGATCCTTGACTCCGACTCAGCCGAATACAGAACTAGAAGTCTCAAACTTGGCTCGTGACAAGGTATGTATCCCATGATGCAGTGGTGCAACTCTCCAGATCTCGTTTGCCGCTTTACAAAGTTGGATGCGCTCTTCTTGGCCGTGGCTAAGTTTTTTGTCTCTTACATTTTATTAGCTTAAACTAATTTGGATGCATTCATTAGTTAGTGTACTGTGTGCTGTGATACTTCAACTGTAATGTGTAGCTTAGTTTATCTCCTTTTTTTCTGCTGTTGTGTGCTGTTTGGCCATCGTTTTTTTTTTTTTTTTTTTTGCAGGCCTGCACTTTTGTATCCCATAGTTAATTCCTGTACTTGTGCTTTATTAAAATACTTGTAGTGCCGTGTGTTGGTTTTTCTACACTCTTAGTTAGCTGGTTAATTCATTAGCTCATTTAAATTAGAGAGCTACTTGCCTGCTCTAGTTAGAGGGCTAGTAGTGTTAGTCTTAGTGTAGTCTATCTTCCACTTTACCTGTCTAGGTCCATTTAAATTAGAGGTCCTAGTGCTCATTTTCTGTCAGAGCAAAGCTATTTCTAGTTATTTTCCATAGACGTGCTGTGCTTAAGTTAGTGTGTGTTCATATATTTAGCAGTGGAGTGAGTTTATTTGCTGTCTATAATTCGTATAGGACTTGTTTTTAGACATTTGAAAGAAGAAAAAAAAAAGATCAGGGAGAAAGAACATAAGCCTTCGGACTTTAAAAAATGTCAGAAATGTACCCAGAAAATGTCCATCACAGACGGACATGTCATTTGTGTTTATTGTTTAGGAGCTATCCATCTCCAGGAGAATTGCATTTACTGCCACTCCTTTAGTGTATGTGTGTTACAGGAGAGGAAAAACAAATTGATTGTCAAGGGGCTCTTGAAACCAACCTTTGAGGAAGCTGTGCAGAGTGCTTCTTCTTCTTTTCTTCTAAGAGGGACAAACAAACTAAAAGGCCATCTCCTGTCTCTTCCGCTCAGTCTGTGTCCCCTGAAAAGTTATCAAAATTTTCTAAGCCATCTACCTCCTCTGCTCCACAGTTCAGAATCGATGGAGGTTATTATTGACAAGCCTGGTTCTTCAGCCCTTGGAGCCAAAAGATACAATGTCTTGGAACCGGTCCATTGATATTCCAGGTTCACTAGGAGCTTATCTGATGATGGCATGGTGTGCAGACTCTTGAAGTCACCGGTGCTTGATAAATTGTTCTCTGCTCTGACCCAACAGGTTTTGGACCCTTCCAAGACTATTACATCCACTGTTGTTCCTCCTCCGAGCCAAGTTGCATCTTCGGAGCCAGAGTGCCTGGTACCACTCACTGTAGAACCATCGGTTCCAGGACCCCCTTTGGAGATTATGGAACCAATATCTGCTCCAACACTCTCAGTGCCATCCAGGGTGTCTGGGAGCCAAGGTTCTCCGGTCGCCCCTGGGGGGGACTCTCAGACCCGAATTTCTTTGGTTCTGAGCCTACCCCTCGATGTGTTGGCTCAGGTAAGCTCAGCTCCTACATCAGCCTCGGAGCCAGTCTTTCTGGGGAGGGGGATGTCCTCTGTCTCCTTAGAGCTGGAGATATCCCTGGAACCGGTGGGTTCTGCTTTCAAGCTGATGAGTGTGCTGTCCCCCTTTACAGCTCTACAAAGGGATACTGGCATTTATCCCCCCAAGGCACCAGCTACTGTCTTGGCACCACCCCATCCACAGGACAGCAGAGATTCAGATCTTCTGGAACCCCCATTGAGTGAACCATTCTCTTCCGAGATCTCCCCAGAATACCCTTCTGAGGAGCTCCCTCGAAAGAGGACATGCAAGAGGAACCATATTGACTCCCCTGATGAGTCTGTCACCTCAGACACTGACCTCGAGGAGTCAGAAGGTTCCCCACATCATCCTCTGAAGATATCTCTTTTGAAGATATCCTGCAGATCCTAAAGCAGAGAAGAGGCTGGAAAAACCATCACCCCTTCTATTGAGGAGTCTGTGTACCTGAAGGCCTTTGGATCTCAACCTTCAGCCTCCTGGGTGCCTCCGCCTTTTGATGAGCTAATGGATGTAGTCAGTTGAAAGGCATGGGAGTCACCTGACACTATGGAACCAGTCCCTCGGAGGTCAAATAAGTTTTTGTCCGCTCCCACGGGAAAGGATTTTCTTACAAAAGGTGTACCTGTAGATGCTGTAGTGGTGGCGGCAACCACCAAGAAGGAACTTTCCGAGACATCCTCATCTGTTCATTCTCTGAACAAAGATTCTTGAATGATGGGCAGATATGGGAAGCGTGTCTTCATCAGTGACTTTTACACTCTGATCACTGAACTACTGCACACTTAACAAGGCTGCAAAGAGATCTCTTGAAAGAGCGAGGAGATGCTCTACAAGGTTCATTAGCTGCGGGGGTGACTGAGAAAGTCTCCTCCCAGCTGTCCACTTTAAATTTTATCGTCAACTCCTCCATGAGGCTGATATCTTATGCAGTGGATGGAGTGAGTAGGGCAGTAGGTTCAGGAGTTTCCTTGAGGAGGCACTCCTGCATGTGCTTGTGTAATTTTGTGTAACTTTTTAAGTCTACCTTTACTAACTCCCCTTTTGATGGTTCCTTACTTTTTGGATCCAAGGTTAAAGACACAC
Source organism: Protopterus annectens (assembly GCF_019279795.1). Lineage (NCBI taxonomy): Eukaryota > Metazoa > Chordata > Ceratodontiformes > Protopteridae > Protopterus > Protopterus annectens. The sequence continues at coordinate 61,062,316 of NC_056743.1, read as the reverse complement.
TCACCAGATGCAAACAGGAAGGGAAAACTTTTTCTGTGCCATTGGAGTACGTTTTTCAGTACCTTCAAGACCTTAACCTAAAGGTCAGAAAAGTGGAGAAATGTGGTTCAAAAGATACCAGGGAGCTTTCCAAGACACACAAGGTGAATTCTTCCCCAGGGGCATAGGGGGAGGCCACAATGGTAGATGTCCTAGAGGCAGGGGGGACCAGAAAACCAGGGTGACTGATTCCTTTTGTGAATGTCCCTATCAGCACTCCTAAAAGGAGGTCCACCTGCTCCACTCTGGAGGCAATCGGGGGACATTTTATCTTTGTACCTAGAAGCCTGGCAAAGTATCACAAGAGAAGTGAGTACAAAGCATAATATCCAGAGGATATGCCTTTCCCTTTTGCCATCCTGTCCCACAAATCCCAGATGTTCCACCCAATGTAAGGGAGCAAGCAACTATAGAAATCCAAAAGTTACTGGACAAGAATCATCCAAAAAGTCCCCCCAGACCAAACAGGACTTGGAACTTGCTCAAGATTCTTTTTGGTGCCAAAAAGAGCAGGGGACTCGAGACCCATATTGGATTTCAGCAAGTTGAATGAATCTATCAAACAGTCAAAGTTCCAAATGGTGACACTGCAGTCAATACTTCCCTTCTTAGGGAAAGACAATTGGATATGCTCAATAGACCACCAAGATGTGTACTACCACATAAAAAAGGACAGAACATGAAGGAGTCACTTATGTTTCTGGCTGGGAGCCAGTCATAATCAGTTCTGAGCTCTGCCCTTTGGTCTCACTACAGCCCCCAGAGTGTTCACCAAATTTATAGCAGTAGTAACAGCTCACTTGAGACGTCTTGGATTCAGAGTGTTTCCATATCTGGATGACTGGTTCCTAACTGCCACCACCAAGCATCTACTCCAGCAGGCCAGGGATGTGACATTGGAAATCTGTGCTCAGTTAAGCATGACAGTCAATTTACAAAAATCTGCCTCATTGCCCTATGAACATATTACCTACATAGGTGCAAACCTAGACACTGTTTCTATGTCACATCTTCCAGCCGACGGAATTTCAGCCCTCAGACTGCAAATACTTCACCTTCTTCCAAAGGACAAGTTAAAGGCGAATGTAGTTCTGAAACTTCTAGGGACAAATGGCTTCAACTATAACTCTAGCTCATCTTGCCAGGTTGCATAGGAGAATCCTTCAATGGCTCCTATTCTCCCAATGGTCGTTTCAAGAACCTCCTATGTCCCACCTGATCAGAATAACGGAGTCATGCAAAGTGGATCTATGGTGGCGGACTCAGTCCAACCACGGTACTATTGAGAGACCCTTTATTCCACAACAATCCATTGCTAAAGTGACCACAGACGCTTCTCAGGCAGGGTGAGGGGGCATTATCTGGGAAGCACAGTCCAAGGTATATGGCAATACCACGAGGTCCACTTGCATATCAGTGTTTTAGAGATGAGAGCAGTGCTTCTGTCATTTCAAGCACTCCACGAATCTTCCACTAGGGATGATTGCAATACAGTCAGACAATGTCAGTGGTTTGGTACATAAACCAGGAGGAACCAGATCATACCCACTTTGCCGAGAGGCTGTGACAGTTTGGCAATGGGAAATTTCTTCCCAACACTTTCTAGTAGCAATGTACATACTGGGAAAAATCCATCGTGATGGTGAACATGCCCATCCGGGGAATATTAATGCCTCATGAGTGGTCTCTAAAGCAGAACATAACTGAAGAGATTTTCCAGAAATGGGGTCAGCCTTGCTACAATCTTTTTGCCACTCCCATGAATGCCAAGTGCAGCAGCTACTTTGCCCTAATTCCCCCTCTGGGAGAGACACCGACAGACACACCTGTACACGATTTGCCCTCGGGACTTCTATATGTCTTTTCCCCATTTTCCCTCGTACCCAAAGTCATCCAGAAAGCAAAATCTTTGAAGCAGGCTGATTCTCATTGACCCATATTGGCCTCTGTAGATTTGGTTCCCCTTCCTTTGGCCTCATCTACAGGAGAAGCCATGGGTTCTGGACCCAGTTCCAGATGTTCTGACACATGTCAGGAACACTTTATCCTTCTCTCCACACCCTCAACTTGACAGCATGGCTGCTTCACTTCCCAATTTAGTCAGACTTCACTCCACCAGTCAAACACATATTGATGTCCTCTCATAAAGTTTCTACTAGAAAACTATACAGTTATATAACAAGTGGAAAAGATTTTCTCACTGGGTCCAAAATAGAATCATAGACCCTTTTTCTGTGCCTATTCAGTCCATTTTAGAATTTCTTGCAGAACTCTTCCAGCAAGGCTCGGCTGCAGCAACTATATCAGCTGGCTGCACTTTCGAAGTTAATGTCATACAGGTTGTGTAAAGCATTTTCAAAAGGGACTTTCTTATTGAGACCTCCTCCTTTTAAAGAACCACTTTCCCCTTGGGATTCAAATTTTGTCCTTTCTCAACTAACATTGCCACCGTTCGAGCCTTCATCTTGTGATCTCAAATTTCTTTCCTGGAAGACCGTCTTTCTAGTAGCTGTAACATCTACCAGAAGAGTCAGAGTTGCAAGCACTGTCAATCATACCTCCATATCTGATCTTTCATAAGGATAGGGTATCACTACCAACTACTACATCCTTTTTTACCTAAGGTTTGCTCTAAATCCAATATCAATCAATCCATTGAGCTCCTGGTGTTTTTCCCCAATCACAGCAACAAGGCAGAGTATAAAATCTACCAATTGGACGTGCATAAACAGCTCAGATTCTATTTGGATATAACTAAAGACTTCAGGAAATCTGATCAATTATTCATCTTCTCTGAAGCAAAAAAGGATATGCCAGTTTCTAAAGTCACCCTTTCAAATTGGCTCTCAAACTGTATCGCCTTTATCTATACCTCCAATAATAGAGAACTGCCATTCAAAATTAGGGGTCATTCAACCAGAGCATTAGCTAAGTCATCTGCTTTTCAGGCCTGGATGTCTATGGACAGTATTTGTGCTGCAGCTACATGGGCCAGCCCTCATACATTTATCACTCATTACAAAGTGGATTTGGCCTCCAGGGACAGGGCTTCCTTTGGTTCTCCTGTGCTCAAAGGTGTACTCCTGTGAGCCACCCAGGGAAAAGGTGCTAGGCATGCTGTCCCACCAAGTAAGAATGAAGGTGAGATAGGACAACATAACGAAGTTATGTACTCACCATAATGTTCCATGTTTGTTGTCCGTCTCGCCATTCATTCTTACGACCCCTCCATCCTTCCCCTGTCCGAGGACTCCTAGAGGACCTGATGGTGATCTTTCGTCTTTTACATGAGCTCCTTTGACTCTGTTTCTCCTTGACATGGTGTTATAGCTTTATATTACTCATCAGTAATGTTAGCAGCAAACAAGATCTGGAGAGTTGCACCACTGCATTATGGGATACCTACTTTGCCACGTGCCAAGTTTGAGACTTCCAGCTGTGTATTCGGCTGAGTTGGAGCCAAGGATCGGCTCCAAACCCATCCATGTAAGAATGAATGGTGAGATGGACAACAAACATGAAATGTTATGGTGAGTACATAACTTCTTTATTCCTCTGGGTTCTGCAGTTTCCTCTCACATTCCAAAGATGTGCAGTAAGTGGATTGGATACACTAAATTGGAGATGGGTGTGAGCATGCATGCGAGTGTGAAAGAACAGCTGCAGCAGTGCCAGCCACCTAGTGGTGTGAACTTTGGCTCTAGATGATCACACTGTTGAAGTTACACCTCAAACCCAGGTGCAAAAATGAGAAAAAGGGGTTCTGGGTGGCTGGAAGGGTATTAGCCAGAAGATCAACTGGAAGCTTGGCCTGTTGTATTCTGTTAAGCTCTACTTCTTTGACAATGACCGAATATCTACCTATAGCAGCTAAACTTCTAATTCCCAGTCTACTATGTGACCCCACAAATCTTCAATAAACCTATAGGCAGGTCAGTTGTCTAAACTTTAACAAATCTACCCTAGAAAAGCAAATCCACTACCAGTTTTTACTTTAGATTTCAATATAGCATTGTTTACAAAAAGTTAACCTGAGTTGAAGTCTGAATTTTACTTGCCTATGTACAACTTACAACTGCCTGTAAAGTGCTATAACAACTCCCAAGGTTCCCCACATAAAAAACATATATAGAGATATTCTCTACTAGAAAACTATGCTCCATTGTACAGTACCTAGCATTAATTCTCAAAGTTCATAACCATGGCAAAGATCGCTTTTCCACAAAGAGCTATTTTCTGGAACAGTGTACAGTACAATCCATGCTAAAATGACCAACAATACACTGCAGCTTTAAAAATAATCTGAGTAATAACCTTTGCAATGCATTGTTTTTTGACAAAATGAAAGCAAATAAGACTATCTATATTCACTCTGTGGTCTAATTTATACTATCTGCTTTATATGACTGAACGTCACCTCCCCAGCTGTTAAGAAACTAACCTGCAGAATTGCTCTGCTAAATGGCCACGTCTGTATTGCAGCTATTCATTAGGAGCATTTTGGGTGGCCTTCTGAGACCCACGGCTCTTGCAGGAACAGTGCACTGCAGCTGCTTTTAATATCAGTGCTGCAATGTACAGGTTTGTTTATTGCTTGTGTGTATATATATATATATATATATATATATATATATATATATATATATAAATATAAAATAATGTGACATTTCCTTACTAAAACAAAACAAAAAACTAGTTAGATAAATAGAAGCAATAAATAGATAAAACAAATGTCATTGTGCCTCTATTAAAGGCAGGCACACCTACAGCATCTTGTGGGATGGAGAGGAGAGATTGATGGATTTTACGTGACCCATTAAGAAAACCTGTGAATATTGCATAAAAATAAATGGTTTCTGATGATGCAGAAAAGTAGCAGAGATGACTTAGCAAAGTGTAGTAATTTCTTTTAATTTGTTTATGATCCTGCTGGGCAACTGCATACTAGCAGAAGACAGCTTTGCAGGGCGAGTACCACGGGGCTCATGGATAACTCTACATTTGTGTAACAAAAAAAAAAGAAAGAAAAGTGAACTTTGTTAGCATTTGAGACAGCTGCCCCAGATAAGAGCCAGTAACTTACTTTAAAGCAATGAACGATGAAGATATCCAATGTATATATTTAACAAATGCACCTCCAAAGTTCAAGAAGTGTAAAAAAGTTTGACAGCAATTTTATCTGCTGCAAGGATACAAGACCGTCAGGGAGCCAAAATGTTTGTTTTAGCTGACCTTTTCTGCAAATGGTGTACAGTCTGTGCTGATAAATGCAGTGTTGCCTAAGGGATATTTTTACTCTCAAATCAAAATTCAGCTAACAAATTAGATTTGTCCTTAGAAAAAGCACTTTATGATGTTGACCATCAGTGCACCTAAACCAAATTCCTATGTATGATGTGAAAAGTGACTGTATTCAGGGAAAGATGGGGAGTACTGTAGCCCAGCAGTTGCCCTTTTCTCCCTAATGACAAAAAGGAGCATCATTCTCACATTATATGAGCTAAACTTTTAACTCAGTTTAGTTATTGCCAATCAGTATTTAATGATTACTCGTAGAAATCTCCCCACACTTTTGTTTTCTATTTTATTTTATTACAGTGATATGCATACACAAAGTAGCTATAGTTGCTGGGTAGCATGTCTGTAAATGAAAATTACTGACTACTGTTGTCATAGCATTGCTGGACTATAGTCTCCGCTATCTCGGATTTTTGCCAACATCCCTAGTTTTCTGGCAAATCATCAAAGGCTGCAGTGATTAAATAATGATAGACATTTGAGCTTCCAACTTCATATCCATCAGAAAATGCATAACAATTTAAAACCCATTATTTTAGCAACTTTAAATTTTTATTTTCACAGTTTTAAATTCAGAGTAAGAACAACATTTAAATCTGTCCATTTTAGTTTTCCCCCCATTATTTTTTGTTTTAGTCACTGATTTTTAGTCTAAGAGATTGAGATTCTTAGCCTTTGTCCCCCCTAGTATGTTTTTGGTTTTATCTGTGATTCTTGAGCCAAAAGACTGAGAGATAAGCGCAGGACTAATTTTGATGTTTGTTGTCAAAATGGATTACTGCAACCACCATTTGTGTGATGCCGAGTTGAAAATTGTACCTTTGACTATTGTGTTTTTTATCACAGTTAGACATCAGAAGATTCTAAGAGGAAGCAATGCCTTAAGTAACAGTATAGTGCTCTTATGAAAAGCAATAAATTATGCCTAAATGCTTTCATCATATTTAACAAAAATGATAAGCTTTGAGTTTCTCTGATATTCCAACTCTTTATCACTTGGTTGTGAGTTACCCACTGAATGACCTTTACTGTATTTATAGTAATGTAAACTAGTCTTATCCACTTTGATCAGGTGATGACCATCTGCCAACAAGATAAAATGCAATATGGTATATTGAGAATTTGAGGGACAGGTTTAGTTACTAATTCAGCCTGTTTTGGGTTTAAAAACACATTTTTGTTTTTGCATGGTGATGCTATGACATTAATTAATTGAGGTATTTCTTGTCTGTAAAAAGGCTATTTTTATTGTGAGGCTGTACTATAATTTGCATCTTTTTTTTTTTATTATTTTATTAAATTGTTAACCAAGTAAGTCCACTAGGCACACATACACACATTCCTTTTCAGAGTGACCTGAGGGCACTATCAGGCTAAATGACCAGTACCACACAGTGGGGTAATGGAGGTGGAAGGACTTGAACCTTCTACCACAGTTTACACAAAGCAGTTCATTCCCACAACCCCTCATGTAAATTTGAACATATAAAATTAAAAGTTTTTTTTCCAAAGTACTTGAACACTAGTGGTAAAGATTAGCTGCAACTCAGAAACATAAAGTGGTCACTAGAGCCCCATAGTATAAATGCAAATACTTGCAGTCTCTCAGAATTCCTACTTTTCGTAGCATTACACACAATTGCTGAAGTGGAGAAAAAAAAAACAAGAAAACCTTCAACAAATGTACGCCAAGTGTTGGAAAGCTGCTTTAACTTGGTGGCAGCACAGTTATACCTTGTTGTGCCAAACTGACAATTCAGAACTCTTGAGCACAAAAGAAAACCCGGTTATAACCTTGTTGAGCCATGACTGACCATGCATAACTTTTGGCACTAAAAAAAGTTTGGAGTCAAAGTTGATTAAGATCTGTCTTTCATTTTTTGGACTGCAGAGGGCACCAAATGGGCACCACAATACTTTCCCAACAGATGGACAAGGTAACTGATTAAGACACCAGTTTTATCCATTAAGTGAAGACTGTTGCATTTTGTGCAGATTGTTCTACAAGATGTTTCATTAAGCTTAGCCATTCAAAATATGCAAGCTTAACCTCACAGCAACCTCCCTATATTAGCTTAAATATGATTGACCGTAAACAAGTAAAGTTAAAACTTGGTCACACTAGTCCATATCATTATCTGCTCCTTTAATGCCCTAATGAGCAACAAAGGTGCCACAAATGCTTGCACAGGGAGTGAACTGAAAATTTTCTTAAGAGTGTATAACCTCTGTCTTACCACCAAGTTAAGTCTTTTCAAGTTTTACTAAGAAGCATATCATAAGGCGTCTAGAAAGTTAACTTAGACACCCCTTTAAAAACTGTGTACATCTTTTGCTCTGTTAGGTATGTACAAACCTCTGTCCTCCAAATGCACAAGTAGATGAGGCTTGTCTTCGGAAGAATCTGCATTCTAGCAGTGACCCCTGATCTTCATATCAGTACAGGTTACAAAGTGCAGGCCTCTTGGATACCTTAGGGGGAAAAAGACTAAAGATGTAAGAACCCCCCACCCCTTTAAAACTTGTAACTGTTTACATCCAAATCTTACTAGTGAAGTGCCAGCACTGTAACTACAAGCTCACAGTTCTGCCTCCTTGAGCTGAAGTGACGAGCACAGTGTATGCAACTTGCAAATGTTAAGCGGCCAAACTCCATTCTAACACCTCTACAGCTCTTGGGACACCTAAAGAAAAAACAAAAATGGAAGAAAAAACAAAAGTGTAAGAACTGCAATTAAGAATTCACTCATAAATCCCACAAAATTCTAACATACAACCTTCTTTCTCTACTACTCCTCTTGGTAATCGGTCAGGTTTACATTCACTTTTCACACAGAAATGGTCATGAACACTTGCTGTTCTGCATCGCCAATCTTACTTGCACAGGATTTGCCTGCTCCTCCTGATTTGCTTGGTGGAAATCCAGCACATTGAACCAATACCAGTAAGAATTTCTCGGAAGTTATAGAGAACCACTGGGTACCTGTAAAAAGAAATCTAGAAGATTAGAGATCCCCCATTTAAATTATGTAATACAATGCATCCTTTATTCTGTACCCAACAGGTCTTCCACCTCAGATTTACTAGTTGGTACACAGCACTTTAAAAACAAGATGTTTTAAACAAGCGCCTGCAACCAACCAAGTTTCCAGAGCTCATTTCTAGAGTACTAAACAGCATAACATTCCCTAATCTGTTTATAACACTGCATAAATTTAAATGCACTGACCAGCATGACTGTCTTTAACACAGAAAAGCTTCCAGCTTAATTCTATATCTGAAAAACTAAATGCCTGTGTTACCAATCATCTTGCTAAACACTTCATCTGTACAATAACTACCATAAATACACCGTAATGCTGAACTGCACTTTTAGTACAATTCTGACAACATTCCTTATAAGCTACAAAATTATTCATCTGGGATGTTCACAAATGTCCTAATGCCCAAGTTTCGACTTTCAGGTATTAAACCTGCAAAAGATTAAAAACAAAGGGCAAAATATGCATTTGGTATTGTCCATTATATATTCCTTCAGACTGCTTTAAATGGACACGAGTTCACTGCCAGATGTTGCTCTGTTGTGGTCTTCACAAGCACCTGCTGTTCTACGATGTAGGCCATGCCGGGTTTTCAGAAGCCAGTGACTTTCACTGCCTAGTATATACTTCAACTTCCTGCAAAAGACTGGGTGGGGGGCTTCATCCAAGGAGGAAGACCTAGTGCATTAAAAATAAACAGCAAAACACTTCATCCACACAAGAGTTGCAACTTCAAGACATGACTAGGGTAGTGAATTTACTAATGTTTAGTTCCAAAATATGTACCACAGGGAAACCAAACAAGACAAAGCTATTACATCTGAACAAAAGCCACCCCAAAAAGCTGTCTGAATTGGAACCTGACAAAAAGCAGCCGCAGAACTCTGCATCTTTGCATAAACTACTCTTTTGTAGTGTAGACTATTACCTGTCGGCAAATTACTCATAATCTATTACCATAAATAGTCTCCCAAAATAACTGGCCTCATTAGGGGTATTCACTATTTTTATTCCGTAGAGTGGATAAAAGCTTGCACTGCCCCATCAACTCAGGCTCACCTTTTAAGCCAGTCAGTTTAGCACATCCAATTTCTTGCAGTGGAATATAACTATATTCTTTGGTGCTAGATCTTTACCAACTCCTTTAAAATGGTCAATTTATTCTACCAGGTCTAGAAGAGGTTAATCTTCCCTTCGTACAAATACTACAATAAGGTTTTAATTAAGTTTAATACCGGTGCCACCAATTCAGAAGCTAATCACAAAGCACAGCACCATTGTTGGACATGTACAACACGCTGCAGGGCCAAGAATTACTGGAAAAGCTGCCTGCAACCCCCCCCCAAAAAAAACAGCTATGGTTTTATTATTCCAATATGGTATTACTGTCCAGTTTTAACAGGACATTTTTTATAGAGCTTGCCAAAGTCCAATGACAGACATGGAGAAGTACCAACTTTGCTGTCAGCTTTTCTGCAAAGTTTTTCTGTCCTGAACTAAAGTGAAATAATTCTGCTAATGTAATCCATTCTGAAGTACTGGACTATGACAGGCTGACAAGGATAGCACTTTGTAACAGCTGAATACTGTGGCATTGACAGGCCCCTTCTTTATATGGATGAAAACCTGATTAAAACCTTCACGCTTTTGTATTAAATAAATTTCCTTCAATGACTTCAGAATTAATGCTCCCAGAAGAGAGAATTTGAAACAAATGCACAAGAATTTGGAAGATAAAATAGTGCAATCAAAATATCATAGGTTGACTGCGAGTACCTTTTTACTGGCTGAAGATCACATTATCCCTGGAAAACAGAAGACTTGTCTGCACCTCAAATGAACTTTGTGATGCACATCTTTGCTCCACTCTACTGTAATGGTCTGTGACTGATGTAAATTTATTTTCAGAGTCTAAGAATATGTCAAATATCTAGCTTCAAGACCTGGAGAAGAAAACCTGTGCTTAAGAAAAGACTGGAGAAAAAATGTACCCCCAAGCCCTTATGTAAATTTGAAGGCTCTGAAGCACCTACTTTTTTTCTGATGCACTTGAAATTGACCAATCTTGAAGCCAGATAACTGACCTCTGCACCTAGGTAAGATATTAAAATAAAATGAACCCTCCTCCACATGTAAATTTGAAGGTATTGAATTAAAATACATGGGCTGTCTTTTAGGACACATCATTGCATCAATCTAAATCATCTTGGGTGGCTTGAACTACCCAGCCTAATCCAGTATAACCAACTGATTATGGCCTATAAAATCCTCTCTAATCCGGACAATACTCCTGCACTTAAAAATATTATCACCCCCTATAACAATCCTAGACTGCTTTGATCCTCTAACAAACTACTAATTCAGACTAGCAAAATTAATAACACAGCCGGTGATTCTCTCCTTGCAAACTCTGTAAGTAGATCCTGTTACTCTCTTCCAGCTGATATTACCTTACTTTCCACCTTAGGTCAATTTAAAACTAGACTCAAACAGCATTTATCACTTAACTGGCTATGTCAATGTATCAAGCCTTGCTAACTCTCTCTAGAATGTGTAAAAATCTGTTAACCAGTTTACTGTGTAATTTAATTTAATCCTGACTTGTGCTCAGGATTAACTGTAACCTGTGGAACTTGTTTAACTTGCTTACTTATGTAAACTCTGTAAATAGTCTGTTTGTAATATGTAATGCTGGTATTATGTAATGCTGTATCTGCTTACCCTTGGAGCTTTTCTCCCCGGGCCTCCGCTGAAAATGGACATGCATCTAGTCGGACTATCCCGGTCAACAAATGTAAAATAAAATAAATAAAATGTATTTTAAATAACTGCTTATGAGAGCTGGGTGAAAACACTCGGACCTGGGTAAAGACTAAAGAAAGTTAACCCCCCCCATCCCTTACATAAATTTGAAAGTATGTAAGCAAAATTACCTGCTTTTCTCACAAAGTGATTAAAATTGCTAGTTATGAGAGATGGGCAAAAACACTTGCACCTGAGGAAAGAAAGAAAGTCAGAATCCCCCCACATCCCGAAGGTATGCAATCAAACGAAACAAAAAATACCTGCATTTCTTCCAAAGTAGTTCTTAAGAGTTAGCAAACATTTAAACCTGGAGAAAAATTAAAAAAGAGGAGGTAACCCCCCCCCGCCCAAAAAAAAAAAAAAAAAAACTTATGTAAAGTTAACATTCCTGCCTTTCTTCCAAAGTAGTTGAAATCCCTAGTTACTGGAGCTTGGTAAGGAATACTTGCACCTTGCAGAAAGATTACAAAAATAAAAGTAACCCTCAATCCCACAGTATAAATGCAAATACTTAGTCACTTTAATTCCCACTCTTGTTAGTGCGCACGCAACTGTTTACAAGAAGAGCAAACCCTCCGTTACACTGACTGTTGAAAAGCTGCTTCAACTTGGTGGCAACACAGTTCTACCTTGCTAGTCCTAATCTGGCAATACAAAAATACTGGCAGTAGAAGTTCAGAGTCAAAGTTGGTAAAGGTACACCTTTTCTTGGGTTCCAATGGGCACCACATACTTGAACAATGGATAGGCAAGGTGAACAGATTAAACCACCTTCACCCATAAGTGAAGACTACTGTTTTTTGTGCAATTTAATAAGTTCTACAAGTTATTACATTAAGCTTAACCATTCAAAATATGCACGCATAAAACTCACAGCTGCCTCCCTTCATTACCTTAAACATGATTGATGGTAAACCGCAGATTGGGGACCACCTCAAAACCACATGTAAATAAAGTGGCCACAATGGTCCGCATCTTGATCTGCTCATTTAATACCTTAATGAGCAACAAAGGTATTGCAAACTGGACAAAAGTAACTTGCTGTCTTGTCACTTATTTTAAATCATTATTAATCTGGCTTTGCAGAACTAAAGATCTATTTTGTGAAGTAAATTGGAATAGCTTAGTGTAGCAACAGAGAGCATTATTTAATTGCAGTCCGATACCCTAGGTGTTGATTCAGGAAAGTTCTGTAACTGCTGGATTGGGTAGAGGGGGCTGTCCGTGGAGAAAGGTGATGTACCATCTTGTCCTCTGATCATTTTAAACCATCATTCATCTGGCTTTTTTGGACTAGTGAGCATTTTGTGAAGGAAGTTGGAATGATTTGCTGTGCTTACTGTGGGTTTATCTGGAGCAAACTTCAAATATGCATCAGTGGCCAGTTTTTACGACAGTCCGTCATTGAAGATGCACACACTCATTGAAGGTATAATTACTGAGTACAAAAGCTGTTTGGATGAAAATGACAGATCCTTTTTGTCCTGATGAAGTGAAACTGTCATTTGTCTGACTTTACAGGATTAGTAAGCATTGATGTAAATTTAGTTATCATACTTTACTGTGGCTATTTTTATCACAATTAAATATGTGATGTGTACACGGTCAATAAAGTGGATGTAATTTATAAGTACAGATATTGGTGGATTTTAATGACAGCAATTTAAATGTTTTTATAGCTGAAATGTTCTAAAATAAATGCATTATTATTGGTTAGTAAATTTTGTTCTGCTTCTTGTTGGAAACTTGTTCAAGGCTGCAAATTTAAAACCTGTTCAAACAATCAGAAAATTGAACTTGAAAAAATGTGCATTTATGTATGATCCTAAAAACAATGTGTGTGTGTGTGTGTGTGTGTGTGTGTGTGTGTGTGTGTGTGTGTGTGGGCCCTTTGGTTTGAAAACTGCCAGGTGTCCAACATACACTTTATCTGCCACTAACTGTGGCATACATCTTCTAACCCTTTATCAAAGTGCCACATGTGGTGTTCCTCTTGTAACCCTTTATCATAATGCCATGTCCATCTCTTATTCTAGGAGTTTACTTTACTCCCTTTTCCCCACTAAAGTCTTCATCCCACTCACTTTTTGTTCCCTTTCAATGTTCCTACCTTCCCTTTCCAAATTTTGTACCCTCTTTTTTTCTTTCAGGGTCAAATCCAACCTAATTTTGAAAATCTGAAAATTTTCTGGCAACCAAAAATGAATTTACATAATGCCTTAACAATCATCTCTGGGAAATGACCTGCCCAATTTTGTAAATATTAGAATCTCGTGACAACTAAAATAAAATGCCCCCTCATCTTAGCCAAACGTTTGAAAGACCTTTAGTAAAAAGGAATTACATCTTTGTATAACACGTCATCTGTACACAGAGGTACTCTGATTTCTTGTACATGTACAGGGGTTGGGAGGGTGACCTAATGGTTAAGGTGTTTGCCTTACAAACACAAAGTGCAGGGTTTGAGTCTCACAAGGGATAATTGGCTAGGTTTAAAATGGCTTGCAAGAGCAGTTAGCTTAGTACTAATCTATGAACCTATGTAAACATTTTTTTCAGTGTAATGTTTCCTACAAATCACTTCTGAATGCTTAGATGCTGTTCATATTTAGATGCTCATGTTTTAAGGTGTCTCCCAGTTTTACTTTTTAATTATTAGAAATGAATAGTATGTGATATCCAGAGAATATGTTAATTTTGCCGAATGCTCTTCACGTTATGTAGAATTTCAGTTTTGCTGAATGCGATCATGCTGAGAGTGCTCAAGCTGTCTGTTTATGCTGGGAGCATTGCAACATGTAGCATTCTTTTATTAGCTTGCCACAATTTTTACTGTTGTCAGTTCCCTTTTTGGATATACTGTATATTAATCATTAGATCAAGTTCTTGGAGCTTTTTTCTCCACTGAAGAAGGTTATTTTACCCAGTCAGACTTTACCAGCAAATACGGAGTTAAAGGATCTATGTAGAAAATAAGTAACCATGACCGATAGAAGCAGACTCAGCAAATGTGCAGTAAATCACATAGCCGATACTTTTACTGAAGGAGAGTAATATGAGAAGAAGAAACAGAAAAGAAAGGATTTCTTTACTAGAATAGATAAATGAAAGGCATCATCTCCAGTATGACATATTCTTCAAACCAGATGATAAATACAATCATAACTGCATGCTATCCAGTCTGAATTACTTGAAATACCAGTCGTTTTGTATGTATTCTGAAGCTGTACTGTTTGACTAGTCAATACAATTCTCAAGTCTAATCCATTTTCTGAGTCTTACTTCTTTTTACTCCGTGCCTAGAAATGAATGCATTAGTTGATTCACTCATACAAGGATCAAGTTCCTTTTCTTCCTCAACAGGGGGCATAATAGGGCAGCGTTAAGTTTCCATCACATGAACACCTAAACTATAATCTCGGGATGTTGTGTGTAAAATATGGTCCATATACTTAGAAGTATTGAAATTTTGTTCATTGCTCACCAAATGACAACTAGGGCCCTCCACATATTTCCTAATCACTGCTGCAACTCAATCTGACACATATTTGCCTAACTTACTCTGAGTTCTATATGCAGTTGCTTATTCAGCTCATTTTTATAATTCTATGCAATTCATGAAGTGTACTGCTACAGCCTTCAGTAGTTGAACTGATCTGGTTTCTAGGCCTTTGGGCTGATCCACAAAGGACCCTGTGTCTTTTTTGTTCATTACCCCCCCCCATCCCTTTTGATATATGAATGTATGCAAGTTATTGAACAAATGGATTTTTTCCTCTTTCCTGTCCACCATCAAGTCTGTGTCTCACTCCTCACAATCATGTACTGTTCCTCTCCTACTTATTATGATGAGGGCCATTCATGGGAAAGGGAAGTTATCTTCCAGGCACCTGCCATGTTTTTTTTCTCTTTAAGGCCTTAACCTCTACCTGTAACAGGGGACATACAGTGGGGACCTTACTGTCATTCTCTATTTGTGTATGTAGTGGATGCCAGCATGAGAATGAGGTTTTAGCAAATTAATTTACATTTTCACAGCCAATATGCTGCTTTCCATATACATTTCTGTCCAGAAGGTGTTAACACAGCGACAGACCACACTGCCTCCTTTCTTTTTCCTCCAGGATATGTCAACAAGGTTTTGTCATTCTTTCAAACTGTCCCACGCCTTAAGTGCTCTTGTTAGAAATGTTACAATCTGGACCTTGTGTCCTGCTCACTGGAGGGTGACCACAAAGTATAGTTGAAAAGTGCCTATTAAAATTGCTTGTTCGCTTTGTAGAGATCCCTGATATCGGATTACAACCGCAATTGTTACCAGTTCATCTTTTTGCACAGGTTTCTTACAATCCTGTATTCTCCATCAGATAAGCTGTAACTCAGAGTTCAGTTTATTAGGTATACATCAAGAACTGAGCAAATCTTTTTTTTTTTATTTATATCTTATTTTTATGAAGTAAAGCCCACAATCTCCTCAGGTCAGTAATGGATATCAAAGCATCAAGATAAGAACAGTTCTGATGTAGTTCCAAGTATAAGGAATGAAAGCGCTTAACTCTGGGTATTATGGTTTTGTGAACTTATGGTTAATTATTTTTGTTCTTCTAGTTATCCTTATGTTCTGATATCCATTACCGACCTAAAGAGATTGTGGGCTGTACTATTTTGATTTAGTGTACACAGCAAACTTGCGTATCTTTTTGGTTATTTTTTTTATGAAGTGTTAATAACCTTGACTCTACTTATAGCTGGTAACTTGCAGGTTATTACAAGATGACCTGCAGCTCTCATTTGAGCCATGAAATAACCAGTCCTATTTATCTTTCAGTTTCCTTGCAAAAGGAGTGACCATACAAACACACCTGCACTGTGGGCTTAAATCTGCACCAATAAACAGACAAGACTAACTGGAGAGTGAGGTTTCTAACTCGATATATTCCTGGACTATGAATTGTTGCCACTACAGGTCAAACAAAGTACTCCTTTTGTTACGTTTTAAGGCTAGTCTTGACAAATGGATGGGTAAACATAGATTTACAGCAGGGTTGTCATGTGCATCCATGATCAGTTTGGGAAGTGAGCACTATTTAATGTTTGAAAAAGGTGCTGAGAACTTTGTCAACTTTGCGATGTCTATGGTAAGGAGTATTATGGTCCTCTGGATCTCTTGTCTAGTACTTTCCTATATTCCTTCCATCACTCTAAAGCATTTTTTTAAAAATATTTTCTATTTCAAAATGTCGTGGGTAATGACGTAGTGACATGCCTTTATTTTAATGTGAGAGTTTCTTCTTCCCGTAGACATTCTGTGTCCTCATAATGCAACATTATTTCCCTACACTTTTTTCAGTGGTGTTTTTGATTTTACTTAAAATGACTGTCATTGAATAATGCTTTCCTTTGTTTTATTTGGAGATGATATTTTTTCATTGCCTCCTTATGACTCTTTGTATGCAACTGTGACCAGATGAGTTTTGATGAGGCTTGTAAATGCCTTTCATGTTGCTATGCCTCTGCCATTCACTGAGAATTGATTCTAGATGCCTGGCTATCTTCCATTCCTGCCTGTGTTTCCTATACATTTGTGAATGACCTCTTGCAGTGA
The DNA here is from genome assembly GCF_019279795.1 of Protopterus annectens. Classification (NCBI taxonomy): domain Eukaryota; kingdom Metazoa; phylum Chordata; order Ceratodontiformes; family Protopteridae; genus Protopterus; species Protopterus annectens. The sequence goes on along the minus strand of NC_056743.1, from coordinate 61,045,528 downwards.
CAGAGGTTGTTAACACTGCTTATATGATGAATTGGATGCTATTATCAATTCTAAAAGGAGTGGTTTGGGACTTCAAGGAAAGCAGAAATAGTGTGTGTGTGAAGAGTGAGAGTTGGACTACAGACTATTCTCTATTTTATGTAGCGGTGCACAAAGGGTTCGCTTAAAATAGGGAAACCTTTTCATTAGAAAACTTAAGTTGTGCTTATAGTTTTCATTTAAATAATTGTAGACATTTTGTAAAATATGAAATGTAACATGATGTAATACTAATGGAAATCTTAAATCTACTCTGAATATAATTTCAGCTGTCGCCATTTTATCCAAAACAAATTTAAGTTAATTCACATCACACACACGGAAATTTAGTGAATGAACAAATCAAGTATGGCATATCTGTGGGATGTGAAGTGCTGTAACACTCAGTGAAACTCACATGAACACCAGTAAGGCATGCAGTCTTACATGTACAGCAGATCAACTGTGAACTGAAATGGAGAAATGAGTGCTTTGAGTCTGCTAATCATTGCACCACTGATTTTAAATTGCTGGGTTGCATCATGCTTTTGTAGTAACCCACAAATGGATCTCGGTAAATCCAGCATTACCCACACCCAGTTATCAGAATCATATTTATTGGCCAGGTATGCACGCATATAAGGAACTTGACTCTAGTTTCAGTGAGTCTCCAAGTATGAATTACATAAATGACACACTTTTTTGTCTTGTTCTTAATAGTTGTATGTAAATATACAAAGTGCAACTCCGTGCAAGAAGTACTGAAATAAGCTTTGAAATAAACAAGTATTAATATCTAAACAATACTGCAGTCCTTGGAGGCTTGGGAAAAAGAATACCCCAACCTAATGAGTTGAGTTAATGTTTATGAACTTGATGCCTTTGGAAAAAAACTCCTCTTATATCTGCTTGTTTCGGTGCATATTAATCTCTAATGCCTGGCTGACGGTAATGGTTCAATTAGATGGTGGCCTGGATGTGAAGGGTCGGTGATGATCTTCCCTGCCCTTTTCATGACTCTGGAATAGTACAGGTCTTGTAAGGATGGCAAAGTAGCACCAATTATATTTAGCAGACCTGACTATTCAATGTAGCCTGTTTTTGGTCATGATTAGACAGAGATCCAAACCGCACTGTTATGGATGAGCTGAGAACAGGCTCATTGACTGCTGTATAGAACTGAATCATCTGTTCCTGTTGGAGGTTGAACTTCCTCGGTTGTCGCAGAAAGTACATTCGCTGTTGTGCCTTTTTTGTGATGAACCCTACATTAGTCGCCCACTTCAAGTCCAGGGAGATTATAGATCCCAAAAACTTGAAGGATTCCACAACTGACACAGCAGTATTTAAATATAAACAGGGGCATAATATTGTAGTACCACTCCTAAAGTTCACGGTCATCTCCACCGTTTTAAGAATGTTCAGTTCCAGATTATTCTGACTACACCAAAGGGCCAGCTGCTCAACCTCCCATCTCTATGCAGACTCATCACCATTCCTGATGAGCTAGATGATAGTTGTATCGTCCGTGTATTTAATAAGTTTGATAGAGGGGCCCTTAGAGGTACAGTCAGAGGGAGAATAACAATGGGGAGAGCACACATCCCTGGGGGGGGATCTGTACTGATCGTGCGATAGCTGGATTCAATTTCCCCAGTTTCACCTGCTGTTTCCTATTGGTTAGAAAATTGGTGACCCATTGACAGGTGGAAGCAGGAATGAAAAGCTGGGAGAGTTTCAAGTGAAGAAGTTCTAGAATTATTGTATTAAATGCAGAGCTGAAGTCCACAAACAGAATCCTTGCATATGTCCCATATTAACTGCATCATCCACTGGATCGGTTCTCTCGATAAGCAAACTGAAGGGGGGGGGGGTCCAGTGAGGGAAATGTAATATCTTTCAAGTGAGCTAACACCAGCCTCTCAAAAGTCTTCATGACCACTGATGTCAAAATAACAGGCCGGTAGTCATACAAACCTGTTATAGTTGATTTTGTAGGCACTGGAATGATTGTGGCTTGTTTGAGACATAACGGAACTTCACACAGCTCAAATGATTTATACAAATTCATATAAAAACAGGAGCCAGTTGATCAGCACATGTTTTTAAACAGGAGAGTGAAAGATATGGATCATTAATAAAAAAAAAAAAAAAAAAAAAAAAAATGACATTTAGAAAAAAAATTCTTACTTGTTCTAAATTAATGTCTTTGAATAAAGGAAGTTGTGTCCTAACTCCAATATTACTATGTAGGTAATGTTTCAGCTATATAGTTCACATGCATCGAGTATCTACATTCCAAAGTCTGCATCGTACACTAAATTGTCTGTCTGCTTTCTTTTGTGACCCAGTGACAGGGTGCCATCTTGGATAACAAATGTCCTTTCTCAGCAGATTTGGGGGAATAAAGCAAGCATTAGAGTATGTAGTTTCATTTTTACAGTGAAAGGAGTATGTTATTACTAAGAGAGCAGTCCTTTTCTAAAAGATGAAAGATGAGTCATTGTATATGTTAATATGCTCTATACATGTGTGCATATAGATGCGTATGTGTGTATATATGTATGTGTGTATAAATAACTTTCTTAATACTTGAAGTAAACAAGTTGTCTGGTCTTGGAAGAAGTTAAGATTCTTCTGCCAGAGTGCTAAACATTGAAATTGACGTTAACTGCTCCTGTTGAAGTAAAAATAAATATACTTGATGTTTGTAGCAGTGATTGCTGGAGATGATAATATTCCTTGTAAGCAAGGAATTGAAAGAACTGAGCATTTCTTCTGCACAATCTATTTAGATAATCTGATCTATACTGCAATGTTATCTCTGTAGAGAAAACAAAAGGGGTGCTGTGGTGACCATAGCTTTTGGTCTTCTTCCTATTGTAATTTCTCGATTTACAATGAACATGTTAATTGCTTTGTCCAATCAGTGTGGATATTTTTGCATGCTAAGAAGTCTTCCTTGTATAATTAACCTTACTGCAAACATTACTGTCCTCCAACAATCTCATTCTCCATTTTACATTTTTTATGACCGTTCAGTATCCATGTTTATTTTCATCTCTTACTGAGGACAGTTTTACCTGTTGCAAGTTAACCAGTCTGCAAATCATGCTGCCTACATGCTTAATTTTTACAAGCAGTCACGTAATTGAAAATTCCATAGTATAATAATAATAGGTTCATTGGTTCATATGGCCCTGGAGCCTTAATTCTAGCCCATAAGATTACCCTGGCATTAGTTCCCACTGTCTCTGTCGAGTAGAACCACTGGAGTGATCCCTGGGGTGCATTTTTTATTTGCCATCCACTTATCAAGATCTCTCTTGGAGGGCTAGTGAAGTGCTCTCTTTGACACGTATGGGAAGTCTATTCCATAGCACGGGTAGTCTCTGCGTTATGAACCTGTCCTTCCAGCATGCTCTGTTGATTGTGGTAATGAAGCTGAGGTCTCTGAAGCATGTGGTGTGGAGGGATTGGGATTTCTTTAGATGTAGCATTTCTGACAGAGCTGGGTCAGACATGTCTTTGTAAGTGATGAGTAAACCGTATTTTAAGCCGTCCTAGTATTAGTGTAATTTTTACAAATATAAAAATGGTCATAATTCATGGAAAAAATGTTTGGTAGTAATGGAAGAGAAGCCATTGTGACATTATAGAAATATGGTATTTCTCTGTAAGAAGCTGAATAAACAATACAGAAGGGTGAAGTTCCTGTGAAACAAGGGGAAGCATTTGAAATAAAAGTTGTACAGAATAAGCTCAGGCAACTTAATATTACTGTGGAGAAAAGGGAAAATGTAAACTGAAACTAGTGAGCTGAGCTGTTTCACATTATCATGCAGAGCTTTCATAAATGAAATTAAGGAACTGACATTTCATCTTTGTGATAAGAAAAAGGTGGGATTACTGGTTATTAAAGAAGTGGAAATTGGGGTCATATGACATGCTTGTTTATACTTCTAGAGGGGAGAGAGCAGTGTGTTGTGAAACTAATAGCACATGAATTCAGATGTTGTCCATCCTGAAGCAGTTTATTACGGTATGAATACTGCACGTATGAATATTCACATTTCTAGAATATGAGCCACGGTTTTGTGCAGACAACAGAATTCCATTTATAGCCACAAGAGGATTGGAGCAATAAACGTTCAGTGGTGCTGATTTTTGTCACTTTTCTAAATATCTTCATTTTTTCTTCTGCATGTGTGTGTGTGTATGTCAATTTTAATGAGATTAGAGTTTAAGTAAATATCTGTAGTGCTGGATATATGAGAATATGGGAATGAATATCCTCCGGTTCTAACATACGTGGCAGGTTGTTTCCTCGAGTTTTGATCTTTATTCATTGCTCAGTGTCACATGTTATTAGGCAAAGTTGTGAAGTCATTGTGTTTGCCCTACTTCTGCTGTAAAACTAGATAAACATATTTGAGATGCTGTTTCATTGTAAGACTTCAGCATCGCACGTAAAATCGCAGATGGCATTTGGACAGTCTAAAGTAATATTTCTGTCCTCCTTCCAGTGTACTAAACTGAATCTGGCATTAAAAAGTAGTGTTATGTGCAAATGAACAGGCAGAGAGCTAATTTTCAAAAAGTGACTATGCTAGAAAAACTGTGCAGCCAGGCCCAGGGATGAGAGCTGCAGGCTGTGGAGAACTAAAGGCATTTCAGTGACAATTGATTTAGTAGATAACCAGCTGAGTATGCTAGAGAGGAATTCATAAAATATGATTTCCTAAATGACAGTGGAACAGTCTACACACTCAACATGGCAGAGAGCTGAAAACAAAGAATGTCATTTAGTCTCCACAGTTTCAGGACTCTCTCACTGCTGTGGTAGTCACAGCTTGAATTAGATTGATTTCATTTTGTAATTACCTTCTCGCATACACCACTCAATAATTGCAACCAAGAGTATACCCAGTAACTTCTGAAGCTGAAGATTAAAATGCCAAACACAGATTGAAAGAAATGAAGCCTGAGAGCTTTAAGTAACACTTTCATTGTAGAAATTTCTCATCTCTTTGCAGCTGTTGTCTGCATCTTATAGCTCCTAGCCGTAAAAGGCAATACCACAGTTTTAACATTTTAAAATGATAATCCATGCACATACCTGTGTTCTTTGTCAAGAATGAGGTAGAGAATAAGTACTAGACAGCAATTTAATATGCGAGAGATTGCTATTAATGGTTCTTTTGCTTGCTTGCTGTTTGGCAAGGTGTAACCAGAAGGATTCTTTTCAGTGAAAGCATTTTTTTAATACCTGTCTAATAAAGCTCTGCCAATACCATTTCAGTTCTTCAGACCTTATGTCATTCCTGATGGGGCTGTAGCACCCTGAATTAAGTTTCTTGGATGTATATTAATATACCTGAAAATGAGCTGTTGATATGTGACCTAGACCCAAAGACCATCTTCTTTGGGAGAGGGGATTTAATTAAGAATTTGTAGACACCTTAGCACTAGCATTCTCTGGTCGCATTTTTTAAAAACTGAATTAAGAAAAAATAGTTGGTTTACTGCGTCATCTGTGTTTGGGACATGCTTCAGTGTTTCAGTTTCATTCAGTAGTGCATCGAGGTTTCGATTACTTAATAAATGCTTCCCACTTTTAAATGTTACTATAAATATATCTGGCTTTGTTATTATAGCATTCTGTTTAGTTTTCTTCTATCCTAATGCTGGGAGTGGAAGTAGGAATTTGAAAGGCCAGGGCTATTGTCCTAAATGCGGCATTCAGGTCGTTACCCTTAACTTTGAAGGTAGTGGAAAGGTTTTTAATGTAAAAAAAACATCCAGGATTTCAGAAAATAATAAGGCTACTAAGATCACTGTTGGACATAAATGCTTGTTCATAGGTTCATACTACGCTATCTGCCCTAGGGCATTTATAAGCCTAGCCAGAATGTGTTTGGCTTTCGCCACCCATTTTAAATTTATTTTGCTATGCCCTTTTTCGAGGTTAGTATACTGTGCCTCTGTCTAACTGTGACACAGAAGTGATACCTGGGGTAAACCTACGATCTCCCATCCACTCATCAAGATTCCTCTTGAAGAGAGTCAGTGAGGGACTCTGCCTAACCTGGACTGGGATTTTATTCCAGAGTGAATGGAGCCTCTGGGTTATGAATCTGTCCCTCCAGCATGTCCTATTTATTTCAGTGCTGAGGTTCAAGTCTCTCGAGCGCGTAGCTCGATGGGATTTAGATTTTCTGAGGTGCAGCATGTCCATTAATTCCGGGTTGGACATGGCTTTATATGTCAGGCACAGATCGCCTCTGAACAGGCGGTATGCCACTGAGTAGAGCTGGAGTTTCTTTAACCGGGCAGCATATGGCATCTGTTTGAGCCCTTTGATCCTCTTGGTGAGGTACTTTTGGGGTCTTTCCAGTTGCTGCAGGTGTCTGGTAAGGTGCATCCCAAAAGGGGGCATTGTACTCAATTATGGGCCTGATGAGGGATGAGTAAAGAGGCACGATGACCTCCCCTGATCTAGATGTGAATCCCTTCATGATTAGGTGGGCTATATAAAATGTTTTTCTAACCACTTTGGCCACGTGGTTGTCAAATGAGAGATTGCTATCAACTTGGGTCCCCAGGTCCCTAATGACTTCTTCTGTACTTAATGGATTACCACCTATGTGGTAATTTGTGGGCACTTTGTTTTTGCCAAAGGGGATGACTATACACTTTTTGGCATTTAGCTTGAGGCCATGGCTCTGGCACCAGTTGTCTGTTCCTATGAGGCCCTTTTGGAGGATGCTTGTGTCTGCTGGAGAGCCGATTATGGCACCCAGTTTGCAGTCATCTGCGAACTTGGTCAGCCACAGTCCTTCCGTGTTGGCCTGTACCTCTGAGAAATATATACCGAACAAGTATCCCTATGTTTCTTTACTTGTCCATTTGGAATATCTGGGTTCACTAAGTCGTTCCTTTTTGAAAGAAAAGATGAAGAATGGCATATAACTCTGTAATATCAAAGTATAATTGGGTAACGCAGTGGTGCAGCAGCTAACATTGTCGCCTCACAGCAAGAGGTTCAATCCCCCTCTGGGGTACCTTCAGTGCAAAGTCTGCATGTCCTCCCTGCATTCACTTGGGTTTCCTCCAGGTGCTCCAGTTTCCTCCCACATTCCAAAGACCTGCGTCTGGAGGGCCTCCACTGAAAATGGGCTCTGTACCAGTTGGGCTTTCCTTGTAAACAAATGTTAAATAATGTGGTATCTATGGTTACAGCTCTGTTTACACAAGTTTGTAGGTGATTACTAGGCTAAGGACATTAAAGGGCATTTTTAAGGTTGGTCATGCTTCCCAAATCTGGCGGGTTTTGATATAGGGTATAGTGTGGGTATGGGTGATCAGGCACTTACAAGCATCCTATTTCTAATAGGGACATATGTGGCAGACCAGTGGTAAATTTATGATAACCCATCCACTGATCCATGGGAGAGAAGTTTGGTTTAATGGTTAAAGTCTTTGCCTCATAGGCGCAAGGTACAAGGTTTGATTCTGACCTTGAACTATTGGTTAGGCTTAAAATGGCCCTTCAGGGCACGTTAGCCTAGTATTCACTTGAATAATTGCAGGGAGGAACACTGCTTCATGCAGTTGGCAATCCTGATCTATTATAAGGGAAGTCACTGACAGACAAATCCTGTCCCACCAACATGCCTTATTTATATTGCAGGTGTTTCTGATGCTATTAGTATAATTACCAGATCACAGGATGCTTTGAGTGCCAGGTATCGATCACCTCTCAGCACTCTGTAGGAGACCAGAGTACAACAAAGTCTTTGAGGTGGTCCATATAGGGAATCTTGTCTACATCATGTATTCATGCCTCTCAACTGTACAGATTTTTGCAAAATGTCCAGATTTTTGCCTCCTATTTTTGGTCTGTTCCTCATAAAAATTGCGGGTTTTATTTTGACAAATCACTGGAATAATCCAAGGAGTAAAGTCACTAAATAACGACACATTTGGGTTTCAGACTTCTTATCCTTCTGAAAATGAATGTTGACACAAATCCTGATATTCTAGCAACTTTTAAGTTTCTAAGAGCAATATTTAAAATGTGTCCCAATTTTTAGACCTTTGTCTCCCTGATTATGTCATGCTTTGTTCACATTTCTTGCGGTAAGAGGTTGAGATGTATGCATGTATTTTTGCTAGGAACCTCTGTGGATTCTCCAGGTCTTGCATCTGCTTGATGAGGTGCACATGGAAGGGAGCATTGATCTCCATGATTGGTCTAATAAGGACAGAGTAAAATGAAATAATGACTTCGTTGGATGTAGATACCACACCCAATGCTTATAGGTTGCACAAAGTAGAATGACTTCTTTACTAAAGACAACACATGAGGGTCAAAGGTGAAGTCATTGTCTACATGGTTTGCCAAAACATAGGGTCACTTCCTGGGATGTATTATAGGTGCAGTAAGTTCCAGGAATGATCATCTTTCTAAAATATAAATTTTTTGGTGTTGTTTCAGACCATGACTCTGACATCAGTTACTAGTCTGTGTCGGGCCTTCTTGGAGTATGTTTTTGTCTTTGGAGGATTATGTATGTAACTGTATCTAGTTTGCAATCATCTATGAACTTGTTATACCAGAAGACTTTGATGTTGGCCTTTACCTCAAAGATGAGTGGCACCAGCACTGAGCCTTGACCTCAAAATGAGTGGCCCCAGCACTGAGTCCTGGGGGACTCTAGTGACTGGCCTTTATGTGGAGGTAGACACTTTTATCTTGACTATTTGTGTCCAGTCTTTTAGCTAGATGGCTATCCAGCTGGAGATGTAAGGGTTTATACTTAATTTTGTGAGGGTGCCTACAATGCCCGAGTAGAGTATTGTGTTGAATGCTTTGGCCAAGTCAAAGTAGGCACTATACACAGTTTTACTCTTGCCAATTGCTTTGGTGATATTCTCAAAGAAGTCTACAAGGTTGAGTAGGCATGACCAGCTCTTGAAGGAAAATAATGGTATTAAGGGTTTCTATATCATCATTTTTCATGTCCATATGCAGATAATGTGCCTAACCAATAAATGTACATACCTGTCATAGCTTAAAAGACTGCTTCCTTGTTTTTAAGGAAAACCAACGAACCAAAGAAAGTCACACGAGTCAGAGGAAATTATGTTTGTGTGTGTGCATGCACATACCAAGGTTTGTGCAAGCGTATATCTGTATGTGTTATACATATACTCCAGTATGCAGTTCATTATTAAGGGGTAATTTGCGTATCTCCCATAATGCCACCATTTTTTTTTTTTTTTTTTTTTTTTTTTTTTTTTACAGTTGACATTTTGTTTTATCAGGGCCTTTTATTTGATAGCATGTGTGTTTGCTTGGGGATCATTTTTTTCTTTTTATGAAGGCTTTATGGTAGATGTGCAAATTAATTTTTAAGGCCATATGAGTGCTCCAGTACATTGACCTTTGAATGTACAGTGACCCACAAGCGATTTTATGTCTACAGCGAGTGAAGTTTTATTTCACTGGCCTAAATGTATGAACAAAGACTTAACAGCTTGCATTATTCAAAACTCCAAAGCTACTGCTCTCCCCAATACCACATTTAGTAAATGTTCAAAACTGAGGAATAACCAGCCTTCAAAGCAATAACCAGTAAACAAAAATAAAATCCAAGGCTGTAGGAAGCACCCACTGAAACAAAAGGCAATATAAACACTCTTAAATTTTCCACAATTTCACACAGAGGACTATACCACATTTAGGCTGTTGACTGCAGCAACAGGCTGTGTGTCCTGTTTATAGATGGACCACAAAGCTAGCCAGTGTCATAGTTGTCAAGGTTTCTACTGGGTAATATGGAGTCATTACAAATAGAAGCTGTGTAAAAATGTCATGAAACAGACTCTGCAAAGCCAAAGAACCGAATTTTGTATATTAGACTTCAACACAGGCCCCTTTACTGTATGCCATACTTGACTTGACCTACCTTTTAAAAAGCTAATGATTGTTCTTTACAAACAGGTCTTGGCTATTAAAGCCTGAGGACAATCAAACTAAACTTGTTACATGTAGTTGACTGAACCCACCATCGACAAAGCAAACATATTCAGCACTGATGCTCTGACTGGATTACTCCCCAGGTTTGACAACAGCCCACATTCACCTTACTATTGGTGTAATTTAGCAGTACATTAACCTTTTGTGCTGCAGCATCTGTAATGGCCTTGTTATTCTATCAATTGCAGGTGTTAAAATAGAGAAAACTACAAGAGGATACAAAAAAACTGTCAGGTTAAAAAATATGCAAATGCTTAAACTTAAATTATAGAGCATGTATAAATAAAAGCTGTGTTGCAAATCCATACTACTAATGTAGAGAGTCTCACAAGAGCAGGAAAATATGCAGATACCATACAGTCAGCAGTTTCTTATGGCCTGGCTAGCCACCTGGTGGTGTAAACACTGGCTGCAGGCAGTGGTCACTGGCTAGACACCTGATGGTGTAAATACTGGCTGCAGGCAGTGGTCACTGGCTAGACACCTGGTGGTGTAAACAGTGGCTGCAGGCAATGGTCACTGTTGATGTGACACATCATTCCCATGTACAAAGTGGAAAAGTGAGTTTGATGCCAGTGTAGGCTGTGCATTCATGGTAAACCTTAATGGATCCTTAAGTATGCTGCCAATGGAATAGCATATTGCACGTTTACCTTTGTTAGAAGATGAAAATGCAAGTTCTGTGTGTAGTGCAAGCATTGGAGTTTAGTTTCTAAACGTAACAGTATATATGCATAGGATGGGATGGTTGCTGGACTTTTAATATGTTGTCCTTTAAATGAGAACTTGAGTTCCTCTGTGGATCTGTTGTTGGCAGCTTAGGCAGGTATTGTAAATACATTGTAGTGCTTATTTGGCAAAGTACAGGACGATTTTTTTTTTCTGGTGTTCTTGCAAAAAATCTCCAATACTGTTCCTTGTAAATTTCACCCTATATCATTATCGTTAAAATAAGAGCTCCAACTTAGACTTGTGCTCGTATATCGATAAATTATTTTCATAATGAAAATCGCCCACAGTTCAGCACTTTATATGTCCACCAATACCTCCAGTGGCCAGATATCCACCTTCTTGTTTACTTCACCTTATCAAAGGTGAGACCACTGTCCACTTGTGTCCCTAAGTCCCTTATCACACTTTCGGTGTTTAGTGTGCTGCCACTTATGTGGTAATTCATGGGTACATGTTTTTTCCCCAAAGGGGATAACTATACATTTCTTGGCATTGAGCTTGAGCCCTTGGCTCTGGCACCAAGCATCTGTTTCTGTAAGGCCCTTTTGTAGAATATCCACATCATTTGGGGATTCAGTAATGTCTCCCAGTTTGCAGTCATCTGCGAACTTTGCTAGCCAGAGTCCCTTAGTGCTAGCCTGTACTTCAGAGAAGTAGTTGCCAAACAAGAGCGGTCCCAGGACTGAACCCTGAGGTACTCCACTTGTCTGGAGCTGGATTTTGAATCAGCTACTTTTACATTGTGGGTTCTGTCAGTAAGCCAGTTGGCAGCCCATCGAGTGATGTAGGGATTAATGCCCAGCTTAGTAAGTTTATCTATGATTCTAGAGTGGAGGATGGTGTTGAAGGCCTTGGCGAGGTCCAGATAGGCTGTTTGGACTGCCTTACCCTCATCCACGGCTCTGGATACTGATTCTAAGTCGATCAGGTTGAGGAGACTAGATCGGCCCTTTGCAAAACCAAACTGGGTGGGGTCCAGTGTTTAAAGGTTGCCAATGTCTTTGTTTACAAGTTTCATGATAATGCATTCCATGGCTTTGCAGATCAGGCTCGTCAGACTGATGGGACGATAGTTCCCAGGATCCAAGGTGGATCCCCCCTTGTGGAGTGGGATAACTGTAGCTGTGTGCCACTCAGAGTACGAAGCCTGACGTGAGGCTATGATTAAACAGGACACTTAGGTTATGAGTGGATTTTAGAAATATAGCATTCACTTCTGTTGCCAATAACTGTTTCTGTACATTTATATAGAGTTGGGTATGTTTCTCTTCAAAGATATGGCATACATAACACACTTTGTTTTTGTAATGGACAAGAAACCCTTTTGAAAAGCTCTGACTGTTAAGAGAAGTAGAGATCTGTCGAGCTCTGCTTGCATTCTTTACCAAAACAGAAGATTAATGGAGTTCAAATATTCATTCCACTGAAAAATTTGCCAGTGTTGAAAGATGCAGAAGGGTGCGTTAATATTGCATTAAAGAAACATGGTTATTATGCTAGAGGGATAAGCAGTTACTAATGTAGATTCTCAGCCTTTCATCATCTTCAGGCTGGAGTATAGAAATTGCCTGGCTTTGTTTTGAGCGCATTTTAATCTAGGAACTAGTGATGTTTAAAGTATGCCTTAATATTAAAGTACACTTTAACGTACTTATCTTGTTGCCAAAAAGTCCATGCAGTTAATTATTGCCTTATAAAGCCATGGGCCACTTCTCTTCTACATTAATGAGAAAAAAAAAGGAAACCATGTATTCTGATATGCTTTGAAAGAAAAGAGCTAATCATCATGCAGTTATTCGCACACACAAGCATACTCATCCACATACGCCAACATTCGCCTCTTGTTGACCCTCCTGGAGGGTAAGTGCAAAAGCATGAAAACATTTTCGTCAAAGTGACAGGAGCACTGCAGAATGGGCAAACGTATTTCATCTTTGTATATTTCTTTTTAAAAGCTTTTCCAGCTCTTATCGCCATAAAATATGTATTCCAACTGAGGCCCTTGCATTTGTGAAGGGTTTGGTTTATATTTAAAAAAATGCACATATTTCATAACACATTTTTTCATATTTAACTTGCTGCATTATTCATTTGGATGGCTTCATGATCTTTAGAGAAGTGCTTCTCTCTTTGTTTCATATATCTCTGCCTTGATACCATTAATACCCTTTGCTTGCAGCTTGTTTTAGCCAAGTTTTTCAAATCACTCCTGCATTTCATTTCACATGACTGTATGAAACTCTGTCCTTAAAAAAATAATGTTAGCTTCTCAGCATGACTGTTACTTTCCAAACCCTGACATAAGCCAGCAGAAGTTAAAACTGAACAATGGGCAAAAATTGTAAGTTGTCCATATTGGAGGGAGGGGATGTTCTGTAAGTGCTCAAATTTTAACATTCTCGCTTCACTATAACACTGTTTTCCACTCAAGCACAGTCCCTCAAATACAGGCAGCACAAGCTACTGCATAGCATCCAGTCCCATCCACTCCGTCTGACTTCTACCCAGATATTTACTCCTTATGTAAACTGGTCAGTGACACAACTCTTTGCTTATAGTCATTACGTGAAAATGAAATGAAATTGGAACCACAGTGTGCACTGAATGAATACTCAAGATCTGAAACACGAAGATTTATTCAACCAACAACAGACTAAGCATATGCTTTCACCAGCAACCTGGCTTCTTCAGAGTCTGACAGTAAAACACTCCATATAAAAAACACTCCACATTTAAAGCAAGAATGCATTCTCCCCACCCATCCAATTAATCAATAAATCAATCAAACAGACAATTTCTTAAAAATACATTTACAACCAAATATTGATTTAAAAACACAATTGCATAACATTTAATAAACTTATAAATCATACACTACATATGTATACATATAAAAATGTAATTTAAAATTGCAATTCCTCTAGATAACACTACTTAAGTATTTTAAAGGAGGCTTTATGGTGACACATTCATTTAGTCCAGGGCGCCTGGTAGCATCGAGCCTAAGCTGCCATACCATTTCTAACCTTGCTACCCTGTTCTGTACATCACACTGAATGTTAGACTTTACCCTATCTATAATAAAAAATAAAAATTTATTAAAATTCCCACATACTGCACTATGCAAATAAAGTGCATTGTGCTCATCCTTTCTCCTGATTGAACTGACATGTTCCCCTATTCTTGTTTTCAAGCTTCGTGTAGTCATGCCCACATAAAATGCATCGCATGACATACACGAAGCAAGATGCACACAATTCTTGGTGCTACAGTTACAAGCACCTGGACAAGATATCGTACGTTGATACCCCACTACACTTACGTACGTCCCTACTGCTATGTATCTACATCCTCTACAGGAACCACATTTGTTCATGGCAGATCTAGTGTTGCTTCTACCCTCTCTTTCAAGTATACTCTTCAAGTTCTTTCCTTTTCCATAGACAATCACCGGGGTATCACCTAGGATCATTTTAATATCTTTACTCAGAAAATATTTCCACAAATTTCTGAGACTAGAACCTAGTTCATTAGTGAACTAACATTATTACTCCTTATCACCTCTCCCATATGGAAAATTGGCACAAAACACTAAAATCAGATTCTTAAAAATTAAATTAAAGACCTTTAAGTTTAATGCATTATGCATATGTGATGCTAGTAACCTAGAGCCATTTATGACCAGTAACAACACGAAAAATATCATTCATTTGTAAGTTACCTACACATGTACATACAAGTGGTACTTTAAGAACTCCCAGTCTTATCTTTCTCTTATCAGATGTATTATAAGAGGTAATCCAGAGGGTTCAAGTGAAGTCTGGTATCCAACTTGTGACCCAGAGGGGTGACAGGACTAACGAGAAACAGAGTATAAAGGATTAGTCCTGATAAAATCACTTTAGCTAACAGATCTAGGAAGACTCTCTCTGATACCCTCCCTGTAGGAGACTCTCTCTGATACCCTCCCTGTAGGAGACTCTCTCTGATACCCTCCCTGTAGGAGACTCTCTCTGATACCCTCCCTGTAGGAGACTCTCTCTGATACCCTCCCTGTAGGAGACTCTCTCTGATACCCTCCCTGTAGGAGACTCTCTCTGATACCCTCCCTGTAGGAGACTCTCTCTGATACCCTCCCTGTAGGAGACTCTCTCTGATACCCTCCCTGTAGGAGACTCTCTCTGATACCCTCCCTGTAGGAGACTCTGTCTGATACCCTCCCTGTAGGAGACTCTGTCTGATACCCTCCCTGTAGGAGACTCTGTCTGATACCCTCCCTGTAGGAGACTCTGTCTGATACCCTCCCTGTAGGAGACTCTCTCTGATACCCTCCCTGTAGGAGGTATAAAGACACCTTTGTTGAAGTTTGCAGTAGTTTATTCAGTTAAGCAGGTAGATGGACTTAGTATTGCAATTACTAGAACAAGTGCTGTCAGTTTTTCTCCGGAGTCCTGGACAAAAATAGTAGTTCTTGTTGCTCATGTATTTGCAGCAAGTGCAAAAAGGGGGGGTGCAGGGTTAGGTTCCCCTGTCTTTCTTCAATCTGAATTTACACTCTACCCAGTCCCTAATGTTCCTGGCTCTCTCAAATATGAAACCAGGATGAGGTCCTTTTTTTAAACACCTTTAATTAATTATCACTTGTGACATAGGCAAATTTACGTTAATATAAAAGTAATCAAACTGTATTAACGAGTTAAAATCAGCAAACATTATGCCTTGCATACATTACTATACATCATATAAGCTAAGCAACATTAAATAAATTCAGTTCCTGCTCCTATTTTTGTAAACAGGAAACATAATTTGCTGTAAACGTGAGTGCCATCCTTTTTCTTTTGTCCTCTGCGGATCTCAGTGTTGGTTTCTGTTGAGCCCTAGGAGTCTCTCAAAATGGGGTCATCCGTCCCTTTTAACATTCTGATGGGGTTGAGGATAGAATTTAGTAATCTATTGCGGTACCCCTTAGCCTAAAAGTCTTGGAGTAGGCTTATTAGATTTGTGATGAAATCTCTACACTCTTTGGAGATGCGTGCAATTCTCATCCCCTGAGATTTTATAACATTTCCCTTTGTGATCTGGGGATGCATGATTTTACTGTGTAGCAGCATATTAACCCTGGTTGCTCTGCTGAACAGCTTGTTCGCCAGGCATTTGTTTTGAGTGTCCTTGGATATGGTTATATCTAAAAAGTTGAACGAGGTCTTGCTGTGACAGGTTTTGAATCTCAGGAAGCCAGTGGAATTACTGCTATGGTTGTAAAAGTCATTCAGTGTGGCTTTTTCACCCTCCCAGATTATACATATGTCATCAATAAATCTGAGATAGCATTTCACTGATATAAAATGGGGGGTTTGGTACACTGTCGCCTTCTCCCCATTTTCTCAGAGCCACATACGCCAGACTTAGGGCCATGACTGTCCACACTGCCATTCTAGTAGTCTGCTTATAAAGCCTGTTGTTTAAGCACAGAGTAGTTGTTCCTTGGGGTTAGGTCCAATAACCTTCCTAGAACTTCTGTCCTTTTCATATGCCTCTGTTGCAGCTTGAATACAGTAGCTGTATGGAATTACTGTATGATGTGCTTCCACATCTGTTGTGCCCAGGACAGTGGAATTTGTTAACTGAAATATCTCTTATTTTACTAAGAAAATCTAGGGAGTCTAAAATAACATTTGTTTGCCTTTGCCATTGATTTTATCATGGCATTAAGGTAGATGGATTTTGTCTTAGTTATGGAATCAACAATTGTCACTGTTGGTTTATAGGGAGGATCAGAGATATTCTTATGGGATTTTGGAATCCAAATGAAACTTGATATTTTTTTTTTGGGGGGGGGGGGGTTTACAAAAGCTCAAAAATCTTGGCTCCTAGTAAATCATCCTTGTGTAGCATCCTTAGAAGTGGTTTTAAATTATTGTATGCAATATTCACAGTGCTAAAATCACATTTACTGTAAAACCTGTTATTGTCAAGCGTGTCCTCAATCTTGCAGTTATAAGCAGCTGTAGCTGTGACTAAGACGCCTCCCCCTTATCCACTTCATGATCCCATGAGTCTTATCTCTGCTCAGATTTTTTTTTGTTTTTTTTTTTTAGAGCAGACAGTTCCTCTTTGCTGATGTTGTATAGCTTCTTCCTAGGTGGTTTACCATGGGACCTGTGGATATCACCCCCACATTTGCTCTCATACGCACGCAGGCTGGGGTGCACAGGGAGGCAGAAGTCACTGGGCTCTTCATTTTATAGCGTTGTCATTTCCACCAGTGTTGCTTCCATCCTTAGCTTTCCCCTTGAAAAATAATTTGAGTTTTAATGTCCTCATGTACAGTTTAACCTCCATCACTATTTTGACCAAGTTATTTCTGTTAACTGGTATAAAAGTCAGATCCTTACCTAAGATTTTTGCTGCAGCTGAATCCGTGGTTTTATCAAGTGATTTCAGATGTTAGTCTTTCTTAGTTGTTGGCTCTGGCAGGTCCCTTCTGTTGTCTATCTCTCCAAATCCCTCAGTTCCCTGGTTCCATTCCAGGTCCTGTTCCTCTGTGTTTGGTGTCATTGGGGTGAAGGGCTGTTCCATTCTGTCCTTCCCTTTTGAAGTTTACTGGTTCCATTCCAGGTCCTGTTCCTCTGTGTTTGGTGTCGTTGGGGTGAAGGGCTGCTCCATTCTGTGCTTCCCTTTTTAAGTTTACTGGTATTGATTGGTGGGTATTTCTCTCTGGTATTTTCATGTCCTGTTGCTTTGTGTTGGTGTCGGGTGCACCTACGTCAAGTCTGTTGTCTCCTTGTACATCTCTCTGGTCAGCAATGTGTCTGGTCAGGCACCTTTTTGTTCCAGCGACATGCATGGGAGGGTTGTTAGGCACTGGAAGCATGACAAACCTAACAAAATGTTTCCCATTGTTGTGTCTAGGTGGGGTTCTCCTTCTGGTTGAAGAATGATGGTTTTGTGGTTCTTCCTTGTCCCTTAGATCCCTGCTGATTTTTTGCAGTTTCTTCTCCTTAACTTTGTTTTCAAGATCTAAAAATCTAGAAGTGGAGTCAGGGTCATCCTCTCATATATTCTCCAGGTTTAAGATGCTGCTGATAGTCAAATCCTGCTGGATTTTGTTATGCCTAAGCCGGATCCCAGTCAGATTGAGACTAGCATCCCTTAAAACTGTGTCTCATTCTTGGATGAAGTCCTCCTCCACGTTGTGCCACATGGTTTTCTTGAACAGCTTTAGTCCCCTAGGAATCCTATCTTTTTCAATACTGTTCTTAAGGTAGATTTCTTCCCAGTATAGTCCTTTCAGTCTTTTTAGTTTCTCAAGGAAGAGGAAGTTGTCTGTAGATTAATGTTTGATGTTGACCATTGGTGAGCTGTTTGTGTGGTCGTTATGCTTTGTGTGCTGGGTTTTTACCAAGGTTGGCATCTTCAGAAGATTTTTAAGTCTGGAGTTGTCCCTTTCCAAATCGCTGGTGGTCTCCTTAAAGTGATTCTCTCACAGGATAACTCCTTGGAGATGCCAAGGACCAACAGAAAGCAGATGTACTCTGGGGGGCTTGAGTGAAGACTGGCATCCCACCTGTGACCCAGAGGGTAACCGGGCTAACATGAAACTGAGTATGACAGATTAGTCCAGACAAATCACTTGAGCTAGTAGATTAAGGAGACTCTCGCTCTCTGTCTGTCTCACTCATACCCTCTCTGTGGGAAGAATAAAGACACCCTGTTGAAGTTTCCAGTAGTTTATTCAGTTAAGTAGGTAGATGGACCTTCTTCACTGAATAAACTACCGGAAGCTTCAACAAGGCGTCTTTATTCCTTCCAAAGAGAGGGAGTCTCATAGATCTGCTAGCTGAAATGATTTTATCCCGACTAGTCCTTCGTACTCTGTTTTATGTATTATATGAAAGCTCAGACAGTCAGAAGTGCTGCGTATGGATGAACTCCCCTTTGCACTTCAAAGATCCCTTTCCTAAGAAATCCTTCTACTGTTAGTTACTCTCTCTTTTTGTAATTAGTTCCTTTTTGGTAATATTTTCCCTCTTTCAGAAGTCTTTCTTCTGACACTCTGCAGAACTGAAGAAGTGTCCTTCTGTATTCCTCCAGCTGTAGACACATTTTTACATTTACAACTCTTGTTTCTCAAATTATAACAGTTTATCCTCTTTGCAGCCCAGTCATGGTCTATTTCATGATCCACTACACAAGATACAGCCATGACTTCTTACTGTAGTCTATACTGCTGAGATCATTTTCAGTAGTTTTAATTCCTTGGTTATCCCATAAAGCCGCTATCCCTCCATGGCCTTGATAAACTTCAAGTATTTTACAAGTCCAAGTCAAAACCTTCATTTTATTTCCCTGTCATACATATTCCATAGAAAGGGAAGGCCTTGTTCCATTCCCAATGGTTTGCTACCACTGTTGCTAATTTTATGTGCTTTTTTATGTTTTATAACGTCACTGTCTTGTTCTTCCAAATATTAAAATGGATTCAAACATATTTTCTTAATGTGTTGCATTTATGGATAGTGTAGGTTTTGACCCAGTCTACCAGCATTAGACTCCCTAACTTTGAACCACTGATCCAAGAAATACAAATTTTCTTGTATTAATTATCATTCTGCTCCATTTATTGCTCCATCTGTCTACTGTTTTGCCCCATATGTTAATACTCAGTGACATTATCATATTATATAAATTAGCACTGTATTCCTGTCTCTGCATTTCGGCAATCTGGATGTTTCTTTTTGGCCTTCTGTACAATGCGTGTATACGTTCATAACTTAGAACTAGACTATCTGCCTTTGAAGGCCAGTTTAAGCCAAGCTAGAATTCCCAACCCAAAGTTAGGAATGAAACCTTGTACCAACTTTCTACATGGTAAACTCCTTAAACATTGTGCAAACACCCAAAGTCTAAAGGTGAGAATCAAATGCCATACGAGTCTGTGAAGCAGCACCATAACCATTATGCAAGCCCCCATCCCCGTATCATTGTGTGCATAAGTACCCCATATGCAGTTTTCTTGTCTGGTTATCCCAGGTAAGATGTAAGCTCTGAAGTGAGGCATACGTTGAGGACCTTAGCTAAAGCTTCTTTTAGGCAAGGATTGATTTCACCATTCCTATTTTTGTTTCTATTGTGTTCTACTCTGGTCACTTACAACCTTTACGTATTAACTAATACGTACGAGCATATGTATGATGACTTTATAAAATACAGAAGGACTAAAATTGTTCATTTGTTAACCACCTTTTAGCTTTATGTGAAATAACCGTTTTTATGTTGACTTTTTCACATTTTAAATGTCCCTTTCATGCTGCTACAGCAAGGTCTCATTTTAATTATTTAGCTGTGTACCTCTTTGTTCAGTCACAAAAAAAGAAAACTTAACTGCAAACTTACTTTTGATGCTTCTTCAAAACAAAAATGTACGCCCATGTTTTAAAGTAATAGAATGGCATACAGCTGAATGCAGTTACCCAGCAGGATACTGTCTAAATACCTTGCAGTTTCAGGCACGTACTTTCTTTTTTCACTGGCCTTGCAGTTCTATGCCTGCTCCAGGCTACATCTGTGTAGTACAAATTAATTGTCATAGACTTTGTCGGATAATGTCCACTGGGAAGTATTAACGTTGTGAGATTTGGGATGGTGGCAGAGATTTCTCTGTAGAAAGATGAGGATATAAATGATACTATGAAATATGGGTTGAAATTCATGAATTTATGTGCAGCCTAGACATCCACTAAAGAGATGGTAATGTTTCCTGCTCAAGGAAGTTGTAATACTGATATTATACCAGGCAGGTACTTTGTACAATTGGGCAAAGCTGTTGCTTAGAACTGTGTATGCACTTTTAAAACCGTGCAGGATGTCTGAGGAACAGTGGTAAATTCTAGGTTGTGTTATACAAAAAGCATTGTTATAGCTATTTGTTATTCCTGACCAGTTTCTCTGTTTTAAAGGATTTGTGGTGCATATTTATGATGCACTAAGGGCGTAGTTTCATATAAAAAAGCTAGTGTGAGTGATGCACCCTTATTACTTAAATTCATTAGAATACATTATAAATTGATTTTGTAGACTGGTATTAGTCACTGAAACTGTGAATGCCATATATTTTTTTTTTTTTTGCATAGGAATGTGCTAATTTTTTTTTTTTTTTTTTTTTTTTTTTAAATCAGGCAGAGCCTGCTGACATCCTAACTGTTCAAGGCAACCTGGGTGGAGCTCCTTATTTGTGGAAACTGATCAACATTACATCATCTGTAAGTTATCCTGTAAGTTTTGCACATTCTTTTCGGTTTCACTGAAATTGTGAAGGACATTTTCTGTGAAAGAGAGGTCCCCAATCTTTGGGACTTGGCATAGTTTAAACTAGAAGATTTATTTGCTATTTTGGAAAGGTTGTGAATGCTTCAAAAATATCTAAAGATAAGCTCATTAAATACTTGGTTTGTTCTTGCTGTTTGACGGCTGTATCACAATAAGTGAAAAAAGATGTTTTGTTTTGTATGGCCAAGCTTCAGAATTGTTATTAAATGCCATTGTCCAAATTTGGCACGTTTGACTAATTCTATGTATGCAGTCATCTTGTAATTAATGGGCTTGTTTTCATTTTGGCTATAATCAGCTGCATTAATGTAACCCACTTTTGAATATATAGTTATGTTGCTAACATTTATGTTTTCTTGTAGTGACATGAAAAAATGCATATTGTTCTACCTTGTCAGTTCATGGAAAGACATTTTGCTTTGAGCAGCATTTGATTTTCTTGAAACATATCTTTTAAGATGTAAAATATGAAGACAAAATGTAATGTCCACTGTATTTTTAGTTAAAATTATTTATATAGGTTAAGTAAATCAAGTTGATCGATGACTGCCTGTACCACTTCAACCATTTGGAACTCCAAATCATAAAAACTAACCATGCACGACTCAAAAAAAAAAAAAAAAAAAAAAAAAAACTTAACAGCAGTTCACATGGACAAATACCTCTTAAATCTGTGCAGATCATGAGGAAGTTTTTCATGCAGCTATGCAACAAACAGTTTCAGCAGAAATAGGTTATTCAGTGATGGTATGGTCAATAGATTAAGCTTATTTAAGCAGAGTCACCTTTTCAGTTAATGAAAACTACACTGGCACTGTTAATCATGGTGAGTAAACGTAATGCTGTCATTCTGGTTGGTTTTAAAGTGGGTAAGATATTGAAGTTATTATATTCAGTGGAAATTCGGTGTTATAGCTTCTTGGTATTGTTTAGTTTAACTTCTGAGAAAGTCGTTTGCATGCATCCTTTTTTTTCTGGAATGGCCTGTCCGTTTGTCAACCTCAGAGTAGTTAGGTGTATGACACCATTCGGCTAGGTATGCTTGGATGTCTATGCGTTTTCACACCATTGCATGTTTATGTAGATTATTCCTTTTTAAAGAAGACTATAATGTTTACTTTCAGCAGAGATAAAATTACAGGGATTTGCCACTCAGTGCAGCAAACTCCTATCCCTTTGTCTAACTGCACCTCTCCTGCTTTGCAAACTCACCTCTGATCATTGGATTACTTTCTAGGAAGCAGCTGACTTGCACTTCAGACATATTTGAAAATCTCGGCAGTGTTTCTTTTATACCTGATGAGAAGAAAATCTTCATGCATCTATAATGAAATTGCAGTATCTTTTCCCACTCACTCACACATGCATACCAACATACACTTACTCGTATTTGCAGAGGATAGCATTCATTACACCTCAATTACCTTTTAAAAGCAGGGCTGCCTTACTTGGTGTTATAGCTTCCTGATTATCTAAGTAACCTTGCTGTGGAGGAAGATATTCATATTTAACATTTTGCCCTGACAGAATCAGGATTTCTTTACCTAATGCAGGAAGGGGGAGTTGACTATGATAACTTAGTATTTCAAAATGTTCACTAATTTCTTGACACTCTTCTGAAGATTCTAAAACAAAACGGGATCAGTGTCTCTTCCTCCTTGGAGTGATTGGTAGACTCTTAGCAAGTTTAGGAGCAGTGAAAAATATTTCTATGGATTGCAGATGGAGAGAGGGAGAGCCTTCTGTTGTATGAGTTGAGCACGTCTGTAAGTTAAGGTTTGCTTTTTTAAATAAGTGGCCATACAAGTCAGTGTTGAAAATATTTCCAGTGTCTTCATTTAGTGTGGTAATGGTAGAACCAATTGGTTCCTAGATAGATTTGTTTCTTATGCCATGAGTCTGTTCCAATATTATTTTATTTCCTCTTTTTAGATTTTCTTTGTGAAGGAATATACTTATTTGAATGTTTAACTGTCAGACTATGTTGTCGTCATCTTCTTCTTTTGGCTGCTCCCATTAGGGGTCGCCACAGTGGATCAACTGTACTGTTGTCCCCATGTATGATTTGGCAAAATTTTACGCCAGATGCCCTTCCTGACGCAACCCTCCCCATTTATCCGGGCTTGGGACCGGCACAAAGAAATGCGCACTGGTTTATGCATCCCCAGTGGCTGGGTTCTCAGACTATGTTTAATTTCCTTAAATCAAGACTGTCATAATCCTATTTCAAATGCTAGAGGTAAGTTATAACTGACATCTGCTTATTAAAGAGAAACAGCTTAGCTATAGCTATATTTTATCAGTGTGAGTGGTTCATTTTAATGTATAGTAACTGAGACCTTGGTTTGTCAAACTGGCCTGGCAAGTGTCAGTGCAGTCTTGTTAGAAAAGGTTGTGGTACTAAAGTGAGTAGTAACAGTTCCTCCTGAAAAGATAACATATCTGGCAGTGTAAAATACATTTAGTCAAGATAGTTAGTATTTTCCAGGGAGGACTGAAAGGCACGAGGCTCTGTGTGAAATGAGAAAATACCTGAGAAATTAATGTTCGTACTTCTGAGTTTTATATGGTTATTGTAAATCTTGTTTGGGTTTGCTTAACATAGATTGTAGCCCAAAGCAGCAGAGTTAATTTGTCATACACTTTTAAGCAAGGGTGTAGTACTGAAATGAGTACATTTTTTTCTGAGCATCTCTTGAAAATGTCAATACTTAAAAAGCACAGAATGTTTAGAACTGTGTAAATGAATATTTACATTATAGCAGTACACAAAGAATTCTTGTGCAAAAGGGATACACCTCTAAAACTAGCTTTTTATAGAAATATATTGTAACAGTTAAAAATAACGTGCTTCTTCCCATGTATCTGGGATAGCATGTTGAGGACGATGTACATTTTTAAAATGGCAAGTGGGTAGTGGGAGCAGCAACATTAGGTATGAGTACAAAATGTAAATCTCTGGCTACACCCGTGCTTTTAAGGTGGAGCACCTTGTATAAATATGCTGTGAACAGTAGAGTTAGAAAGGTCATTCTTGAAATTGGTACCCAGTTCTGGACATTAAGCTCTGTTGGCAATTGTCCTTTTAAACACAGTGCATGTCTGGATTTATTTAAGCATTGATTTCTGGCTTCAGTGGCGTACTGCTATCTGTTTCCTGTTGTCCATCTTTCAAACCCAAGATTTTTCTTCATGTACATAAAGGTCATTGGTATCTGTACTGTTACTGAGTACCTGTTTTTTCAGGAGAAAAATTTATTTGAGGAAAACCGACTAAAGACAAGTTTATTTCGATTAGTGCTTTTGTGTTATAAAGTTAAACAGATCCAAAAAGTTTATGAAATTTGTGAAAGCTTCTTCTGGTTTAAGTTTTTTAAGGGGGTTTTATTTTGATCTTTATAGTAATCAAGTGTTCATTTTCAACAGAAACCTGGCACCACTTTTGAGCAAACAGTATTTTTTTTTTCATTCTGGCAGTGACCTCTAGGTTTTAAGCCTCCAAGTTTTTCTTTCGGCACACTATTTCTGCCTGGTACCATAGATACTTTATATAATGATTTGTTTTGTAAGTGTCATCACTAAAGCTGTACCCTGAATCTTTGTATGTAGTCTTTGGCTAACTGCTGTTACTGTGTTGTATTTAATATTGTTTCATTTTTTTTTAAATGTATTATTTTATTTATTATTTGCTTACCTAGGTAAGCAGATTGTTGACCTTTTTCAGCCAAGACTGGCCTTGGACAGCAGCAAAATTAGTTAAATTGATAGTTTAAATGTAGGGAAGCTGCAAATACAATGAGATAAAGGGGGTAATGAAGAAGAACATTTAAGATGGACTAAAACATTTGATTTCCGCAAGCATTTGATATAACAATTAAGCTAAAGATTCCATAATTTGGCTTAAATGTTTACGTCTCATTACATCTGATTTACAGCAATTTAAATAGGTATAAAGGCATTTGACAAAAATTAATCTTTGGCAGTGTTTACATTCTGTTATCCAAAATGGAAGTCTCACTTTTGTAGCATATAGTTGACTGTTGTGTCAGTAGCAGGTGCAGCAGGCTTCTTCCAGGAGGTTCTCATTGTGTGACTGACAAAAGATATTTAAGGCTTGCTATTTTTTGATGTCACTAGATAGATGGTTCCAGCAGCTTGGTAGTCTGTACAAGTAAGGGTAAAATGGCCAAATTTGACTGCTCTTCAGAATGCCATTTTGAACATTGAACAACAGTGTTACCTTCAGAGGAGGGCAGTATCCTGTTTTTCAAATTTTAAAATGCAAAGAACCTAGCAATAAAGTAGCCCCATTAGGAAATGACTGACAGTACAATTGCATTTGAGTTTATTGAAAGTGCCCCCCAACCACAAACAGTGCGATTTTATTCACATACATTCCTTCTTGACTCATTCATCATAACATCATTTCTGGATAAATATTAATGTGAATTGTTTTAAAATACTGATATTGTTTATAATTGTGCATTGTTTCATAGGCTTGAATTAAGTGCATTTTTTCATTTATTTTTTTATTTTTTTTTTTTGCAAAATCTGTTAATGCATATAGGAAGACCTTTACAGTTTTCTTAATGGGTTGTTTCAGTTGTTTATATTCATACAGTAAATCCATCCAGAGTTATCTTGCTTTAAAAGCAGTTTTCTTTTTCTTTTTTGATGTTGTTAAGGAGTTCTTTTATGGACTTCAGAGCCTGTCTATGGCTTTAACAATGACAGTGGTATTTTAACTACACCAGATAATGAAATTCTACGTCCAGAGTATATTATACTCAGGCTAGATCATGCTATCAGGAAAGGGGCAGGGGTTGCTGTTCTCTATAAAACCACCCTAAATGTTACTCTAGACAACCTTCAACAACCTATATTTAACAAAGAAGAAATTATGATTTCCAAACTACAAGTAAATAAAAACAAATGTATAAACCTAGTATGTGTCTATATTCCTCCCAGGTAATAACTCGGGGACCCAAGAAGACGTCCTTTACTGGCTATATCCAATGCCTACCCCCAAGAGACCATTGTTCTAGGGGACCTCAATATAGATTGGAATACCTGCACTGCAGAGAACCCAACCACCCATGTAAACCTACATAGTTTTACACAAACTATAACCTCCAGTGCTAGGATCGGCAAGCCTAACAATA
The DNA here is from genome assembly GCF_019279795.1 of Protopterus annectens. Taxonomy (NCBI): domain Eukaryota; kingdom Metazoa; phylum Chordata; order Ceratodontiformes; family Protopteridae; genus Protopterus; species Protopterus annectens. The sequence goes on along the minus strand of NC_056743.1, from coordinate 61,019,242 downwards.
AAGAAAGTATCCTGGACTGGATACTAATTAATAGCCCCCACCACATGTATAAATCAGGTACTCCCCCTGAAGATCTAAGTGATCATTTCTAAACTTATACTATTAAGCATAACATTGAATGTCTACATCTACCCATCTATAAAACAATAAGAAATAAAAACTTCAACCTTAATAAATTCTTAGAAGATTATGCAATTAGTCAATTCTAAAACCGCTACCACTAGTAACACACTTTAATAACGTATTCCTGGCCATCCTTGTCAGCCATGCACCTACATGCTCTATTAGAATTAAAACAAAAATTGCCCCCTGGCTCACTGAAGAAACCAAACTAAAGATCATCCAAAGAAATAATGCCTGGAACTCCTGGTGCCCCTCTAAAGCCCCACAAGATCAACTCAAATTTTGACAATATAGGAATGATACAAAAAAATCCATATTACTAGACAAAAATAAAAAAAAAAAAACTTTCTGCCATCTACAGCAGAAACACCACAACAAGCCACAGAAATTCTGGTCAGTATTAACAAACTCCTTCACCCAGGGCAATCCACAACTCCAACCCCCTCAGTCCCAACCCAAATATTGCCAGAGTCCATTGCCAGCACCTTCAACAGTTTCTTTACAAAAGCATCCAGGCCCTTGCTAGCAAACTTAAACCCACTTGTCTAACACTGAAACCTGTAAACCCAGCGACATTCTTTCCTTCAGCTTCCAAAAAGTTCCGACTTCACTCATTAGAGCCCTAATTAAAAAACTCAAACCAACCTCCTCCATACAGACTACCTACAAAAGGCTGCTAATGTTATAGCATTCCCTGGCTCTATTTTGATGAACAGAACCATAGCTGAATCCTCTATCCCCTCTATCTGGAAAATATCACGTCATACCACTCCAGAAAGGAGGCAGCTCCATTGAACTGTCAAACTATAGACCGATACCTATCCCTTTCCACTCTGTCTAAAATTATGGAAAAGTGTATCCATATAAAGTAAACAACTCTTACACTACCTTATTCAACATAATCTTCTGGCCAACTCCCAGCATGGATTTAGACCACAGCACAGTACCACCTCAGCCCTCCTCTCCTTTTCTAATGTAATAAAATTCCAACCGTAACAACAACAAACTATCTTCTGCCCTGTTTCTCGATTTTTCCAAGGCCTGCGACATGGTTAACCACCAGCTACTCTTACCCTAGATAAAATCTCCCTAAACAACCATGCCATACAGTGGTTTCAATCTTATCTTAGTGGAAGACAGCAGGCTGTGCTTTGGCAGGACAAACTCTCCACCCTTCTCCCCGTTACCCTTGATGTCCCTCGAGGCTCCATATAAGGTCCTCTTCTTTTCTCCCTCTTTATCAATGACCTCCACACTGTAATCCCAGACGCAACCTGTATACAATATGCAGATGACTCCACCCTGATTTGCTCAGCCTCTATCCCTACAGATCTCCTTAGTTTAACCCAGAAAACTTTTAATACAGTGGAACACTGGATCTCTAATCAACAGCTGATATTAAACCCTAATAAAACAAAGCTATTGCTCTTCTCCCCCTACTCGCAAATCCTCTCAACCTTTGTTTACTATAACATCTAACAATGGGACCATAATTTCACCAGATATGTATATCAAACTCCTGGGTGTTATAATAGACAACAACCTCAAATATGATATGCACGTAAACCAAACTATTAAAAGCGTTAATAAAAAAACTTGACTCCCTATACAAAAACAAACAAACCTTTTCTCACCCCTCTAGCTAGGACTGCAATTGCCCATACCCATCTGCTTTCAACTCTACTCTGTGCCTCACCAATACTCACTAACTTGAACAAAACTGATCTCGGCAAACTCTCTAGCTGCTACAATCAAATTGCCAGGTTTGCCACAGGAACTCCCTACAAGGACACACCATTGTCAAAACCTAAACTTCTTAGGATGGCTAGAACTCCCTAGGCTAATTCAATATAATTAACTTACTGTAGCATTCAAGGTTATTAAGCATCCAGAAAAAACACCCTCCCTTAAAACCATTATCCATCCCTACAAAAACGCTAGGCCACTTTGTTCTACTACAAAACTTTTGGTTCAGTCTGTTAAAGCTAACAACCTATCTGGAGAATCTTTGTTTGCAAATTTAGTAGGCAAAACCTGCAATTCGCTCCCATCTGACCTTACTCTGAATCCCTCCCTTAATCAGTTCAAAAAAAATCTAACCCAGTATTTTAAAACTCACTGGTTATGTCTTTGCTCTAACCCTGACTAAAACCTCATCTACTTCCATATCCCTGCAATTATTTTATTCACAGCGACTTGCCTCTTACACTAAAAGGTTTGAAAAGAGAAACTGTAATATCTTTGCAGATACTCTGTATATAGCTGCACCTATAGGTTTGATAAGAAAAACTGTAACATATTTGTATATATTTCTGAATATAAACTGTATTCTTCATAGGCTTGAAATGTGAGACTAACTTGTATGTTAATGCAATATGTTTGTGCATATACTGTAACTTGCTTGTCTTTATCTGTTTGCAAGTTTGGAACTTTTCTCCATGGGCCTCTGCTGGAAATGGACATGTATCCAGTCAGACTATCCCGGTCAATAAATGTAAAATAAATAAATATTATTTAACCTTTTGAAAGGAAAATGGCACACATGAATGCTTGTGAAGTAATACTTGATAAAAGGATCAAATAGTTACTCTTGTTGTAGCCTTTAAAGTATGCTCTTTATACAGACAGCAGTTGTAACTCTCAAGATGGTTTTAAACACTGTTTTGCTTTAATGCATCACTGATCAATAAATTTCTGGAAACATCTGCCCAATGCTAATGAAAATTTGATTTGAGTAACATCTTGCCTCTAGATTATATTTCCTAATTTTGAATTTAGATTAGCATGCTTGATGATCAGATCTGGTGGCCTAGTGTGAAAAGCCCTGGCTACATTTCAGGTGACCTGAAAAAAACTAACAGCTCGAGCAATTTCCAGAATTGGCAGGAGAGAATGGGGCTGGTTGGAGTCTAACAGTACCCTAATAACTCAGAGAAGGGGTGATATTGCAGGAGGCAGTACCAGCCTTTGGCCACCAAGCTGCTTTGGTGGTATCTCATATCAAGGTTGCATGCGAGTGAGCCACAGCATCACTGAGGCCATTCTGATCCCTTTGTTGTGGATCGGTCATCCCCTGCTCACAGAAGGGATGAGATACAAGTAAATATACCCTCATTGCCAAGATGATGGCAAGAATAAAAACACCACAGAGGCTACTTATGTTATTACCTCCCACAGCCATCTGTCACTCTCATTGTATAATGCACAGGATGAAGGAACAAGTGGGTGTGGCTGATGGTGTACCTAAGATGACGAAACAAGTGGGCATTGCTGATGGCATACTCAGGATGAAGGAACAAGTGGGCATTGCTGATGGCATACTCAGGATGAAGAAACAAGTGGGCATTGCTGATGGCGTACTCAGGATGAAGGAACAAGTGGGCATTGCTGATGGCATACTCAGGATGAAGAAACAAGTGGGCGTGGCTGATAGTATACTCAGGATGAAGGAACAAGTGGGCGTGGCTGATAGTATACTCAGGATGAAGGAACAAGTGGGCATGGCTGATAGTATACTCAGGATGAAGGAACAAGTGGGTGTCACTGATAGTATACCCAGGATGAAGGAACAAGTGGGCGTTGCTGATAGTATACCCAGGATGAAGGAACAAGTGGGCACGGCTGATAGGGTGACTCGTTAGGTATGGTGGAAATAAGGAAAAAAAAGTAGAAGCCTGGACAAGAAATTGTTTTGTTTTAGACTGTCTAGTATGGATAGTGTGATACAACAGCTTATTAGTATGAAAATGGTATACATTGTAAGGATTAAAGAAGAACTTTTTTTGCCAAGGACTACTCCAGGTTGCGAGTGACAGCTTTCCCTCCTTGCCAACAGCATTATTGTGCTGATCCCCCTTATCTTCCCAATCCACAAACTAGTACTAGTGATTTCATTCAAGATATTAAATCTCTCAGGGGCGGAGTCATCAGCCCCTTCCCATAGGCTGCCGATGATGGGGTGCCAGAGGACAAAAGAGCATGCCTACTGCTCATTGCACATGTTTGCTACTTTGCCAGGACTGGGCATACAGTGAACGCTTGTGAGGGATATCCCTGCCTCTACTGTCATCCTTGTGAGCCTAGCCCTTTGAGGATGGATACTCCAGTGACTCTGCAGACTCCTGAACATGCCTACATCTGTCCCACCAACAGAGAGAGAGAGAGAGAGGGATGAATAAGCTACATGTTGTCATTCATACCTCCCAACTGTACAGATTTTCGCAGAATTCCAGAGTTTTGGCTCATATTTTTGGACTGTTCTTCATAAAATATGTGGTTTTCTAGAAAATGACTGGGATGAACTGAGGATTGAAGTCACTAAATAATATATATTTGAGATTTTGACTTCAAATCCTTCAGAAAATATATGCTTAAACAAACTGTTATTCTAGCAAATTTTTAAGTTTATAAGAGCAATATTTAAAATATGTCCCTATTTTTGGCCTTTGTCCCCCATTTTGTCGAGCTTTGTTCAGATTTCTTGCACTAAGAGGTTGAGAGGTATGTCCTTGTCCTCTCCTGTGCTGACTCCAGGACATGCCTAAGACATTAAATTCACCTCACCTGGGTTGTAATTAGACTTTATGCCCTTCACCTCACCTGGGTTGTAATTAGACTTTATGCCCATTGTACCACTGAAGTGTCTGCTAATGGAGTACAATTAAATCAATTTTAGTTACCCTTTTTCATAGAAAAAGGCATTGCCTTGCTCATCTTCCCTTGGAAGTGCTTGAAAACAGAATAAGTTATAGTATCTAAAAGTATTTCCCATCTGGGTGATGGTAGAATTTCTCCTTCATACAGGCGCTCAGCTGATCATTCCATAGAGGTGCCTTCTATTTAAACAACTGCTTCATGAGTGGGTCCCTATTATTATTTGGTAAATTTTCTTGTTGCCTGGTTTGCCTGTCATGTTGTACAATGCTTTGTGTCATATTAGAACACTAACGACAATTTAGTAGATATGCAGGACTACAAATAAAGTTTCAATGAGATTTAGGTTTTTCACTTGGTCTCTTTTTGCATTTGTAAATTTGTCAATCATTTTTATTACTAGAAATTATTACATCAGTATATATTTTATCTTAACATGCAAAAAATGTAATGATAGTGTGCTCTTGCAGGCAATTCATTATTAGCACTGTTTAGAAAGTTTACACTCTATTCTCTAAGCTGATTAAAAAATAAGTAATAGGGTAATTTTATATTACTTCCCTAATTATGTTACTTGGTCATATGTACTGAACTGAACTTTCAGAGCTGCTGTCTTCATGTACCAGTCTACAGTTGCAGAAGAAATATTTCATTTAAAGATGGCAGTTAAATGAAGTCAGGTAGTCCCCCAGGGTACCGATGACTTGCAGTGGAATTGATCCCTCCTGTCAGTGGCTAAGGAAATGTAATGTGGTGTTGTCTGGCCACTGATTTGTCAAGGGATGACTAGTGGACAGACCATAACATTTTGTGAGCTGGAATACCAAGCATGGAACAGATATTGACATAGGTGTGGTCCTCTTGTCAAAGCCCATTTATTTCAGACCAGTGAATCGAACTGGCTTCAGTGGAGTGATTTATCATATAGCACACAGACTTGGTGACGGGTAAGGTACTTAAATTTATGTAACAGACTTACAAGAAGCACAGTCTTCTGTCTAAGCAGGTCCTTTCTGCAATATAAGAATGTAAAAAATGTTAATCTGAAAACCATGCAATACATCAATCTGTTTCAAATATTCTTTGATGGTCTTTGGAATTTTGGACCACGTCACATAATAGCATGCCCACACACGTGCCAGCACATTTATTTGCCCATAAACTAGAAGGTGGAAGCAGGTTTGTTTAGAATGCTGACATGTATGGAAAACTGTCTCTTCCTGAAGAAGAAACCTACCCCATAATATCTGCAGCTGTGAATCTGGTGTCACCATGGCAGTCGTGTGGTAGTATACCAATGTAAATGTGCATAGTTGGTTAGGGAACTGGCCACGAGGGTGTCAGAAATCTTCCATTGCATGTCCCCACTTTTGTCCTCTGGGTTTTATCTGGTTGAAACTTATTAATTTCATAAAGGATTAATTTTCACATTGATAAAATGTACAAACATGTATTTTTTTGAGGGAAAGAACCCCTTGTGAACTCTCCGTGTGAGTTGCTTGAACCCCAGACTCCCTTATTTCAACAGATTCAGTGGTCACTAGATCATGTAGTACAAACCACAGACACATAATTACTGTTACTTCCAATTAGAAACCACAATGCTAATGATTTTGAACTGATATGATTGTAGAGTTTAGCACGGAGGAACTC